>NC_057802.1:144280897-144468300 GCF_018294505.1 Triticum aestivum
GGACAGCGGTGGCGGCGACGGCTTGGCCGGAGCAGAACCGCGACAGGGATGGGCAGCGGCGGCCACGCGCGGCCATGAGCGCGTGTGGGAGCGAGGGTGCGGGGCGAGGCCACAGTGAGGCGCGCGGCTGGTCGGGATCGGACGCAGGCGTTGCCGCACGTCGACTGGTGGCGGTGGCTTGGCCGGGGACGGCCAGAGTCGACGTCGGGGATGGGCGACGCGGTGGCCGAAGCTCGTACACGGACGGTCATGGCCACGACGCGGTGAGCGCGGGCGGGGGACGGCGAGCAGGAACAGGGGAAGGAGAGGAGGGGCGCGGCTCACGGCGGGGTTGTAGGGCACGGGGTAGTGGGCGCGGGGTGGAGGTCGAGGACGACGCGACGGAGACGAGGCGCAGCGGCGTGCATCGACGGCGTCGGGGAGGCGGAGTCGAGGTAGCTTCGGGCGAGGTCCAACCATGGCGAGCGGCGAGGCGACGGCGTCAGGGGCAGGCGCAGGGTCGGGGTGCGCCGTGCGGGAGGAGACGGAGAGGCGCGCAGATGAGGTGGCTTGGGGCGACGGCGAGGTGGTCGGGGCTCGCTGCCCCGATCTCGATCCAGACGGGATCGGGTGAGGGAGGGGGAGTGGGGAAAGTGTCGGTGGAGTGGGTGGGGGTGAGGGGATAAGGGAGGCCGGTTGGGCCAGGGTGGAGCTGGGCCAGGTGGGTCGGAGTGGGCGTTTCGGCCGGGGGGGATGGTGCTGGCCGGCTGGGCCGCTTGGCCCAGTTGGCCAGGGGGGTTCCTTTCATTTTTTTTTGTGTTTCTTTTCTGTTTTATTTTAGTTACATTTTATTTTAGTTTTGTAAAATGCCAAATGAGCACCTAAATTAGTATTACTAATTAGTCCACTGCCACAATTAACTTGGCACCTAAAATAAAATATTTTGTAATTGTTTAGTATTTAAAGTATTTAAATAATAGTTTTGCTACTGTTTTATTACCATTTGAATATTTGAACATTTTATAAAAGTGTGGTTCTCCACCATAATTACCTACACATTATTTGGCACAACCCGAACATTTTAGTTTTAAAGTTTGAAAACTTTTGTTGTTTGCCTTTTATTGAATTTTGAATTTGAATTGGTTTTTGAACTAACGCGGGATTAACTACAGTGACAGAGGTGACGTGGCATCAATAGCAAGGAATTACTGTAGTCTAATTATCCGGGCGTCACAATTCTCCTCCACTACAAGAAATCTCGTCCCGAGATTTAAGAGGGGTGTAAGGGGGAAAGTTCTGGTTACGAAAGTCTAATGGATCTTCTTGTCTTTGGTTGCTCTCCTCGAAGTGGTCGATCCATAGCATTGATGTCTTCAGTCCTATGCCTCAATGCATCATGATGAAATTGTCGTCCTTCCTTCAGGATCTCCATCGTACTTACGAAAGAATAAAGGGTGGTTATTCTGTAAGAACGGACCTTTGCAAGGTTGACTACCTGGTAGTTCACAGCGGGGAAGGAGGCGAAAAGTAACTCTCGAATTGAAACTTAAGAAAATATCAAGAGCAAGGTAAGGAGGTATCATGGGAAGTTTCGAGCAGGCAGACAATCGTTCGATGCCTGAAACAAAGTGTGAAAGGGGTTCAAAGCAATCGGAATAAGTATTATGTCTGATGCCAGTATAGGTCAGTAGGACGGTGGTCCGTGAATTACATACGAGGCCACGCGCGATGAATAAATTTGGGAACAGGGGGTGCACAGGAGAGTCAGGTTTCGATCCTGTGGAACTGTGGGTTATGGGCCCACCATGTGGGTTAAAAGTAGGAAGGGCGGTGACATCTTGCACGATCATGATAGCAAGGCATGTCAGAGGGTAGCCTGTCAGTTATATGTCAGCAACATCGTCGGTACCAAGGGCGAGGGACGAAGAGAACCATTTTCCTGCTCGTTGAAACGAGGCGGACCATTAGGCAAAGTTCTCGTCCATCGGTGGTTACCGAAAATATGATTATCAGATTAAACAGAAGAATGGAAAGGAAAATGTGTTTAAACACATATTTCAAGGGTATATCCTTCCCAAGGACAAGCTGAGCATGATATCCATGACAGGATATAATGTAGAAAACTCTTTAGGTAGGGGAGAGAAATTTCATGACATTACCCTTACAACGGTGTTTGGATAATTGAGCAGGGAACACTTAGCATTGGGCTTCAAATGTTCCTGTTGAAAATCGGAGTACCATAGACATGCTTCGAGATAGCATTGACATGGTCATTAGGTAAGATCAGGCTATGGATACACAAAGGATCCATCAGGAACAACTTATAGAGTATGTCTTACAATTTCCTCATGGAAGAATAGCTAACCTTGCTAAAAAGGGAAAATTTATAACAATAGGTCCTCCGGCTAGGTGGGTTAGGCATGACATTACCTTATCGGGTCATAAATAGACCAATGTTGTAACTCTTGGAAATATGTTCCAACCATCATATTTGACTGAGATTCAGATCTGATTGGTGTCAGGATAACTCAGACTCAGGATGCCTGAGGAGAAAGGTGCAACACAAATTGTCCAAACGACATCGAAGATTCTCGGGAGATGAACTATGGAAGCGAGTTCCGAAACAAGAGTCCATCAGTATACCAACGAGAGGATGAGGAGGTGGCTGATTGACTCAGCGACAATCCATTGAGATTTCCAAAAGATGGATTTCCACAACTATGTGACCAAGGAGATAACATTAGCTAGATCGAATGATATAATGAGGTATGCTCAAGGAAAACATACCCAATTAAACATTGGTTGAAAGGTGCACCCGAAATATGGGATGGGTTGCACGACCAACGTCGGAATGGTGATTCAATAATCAATAGTCTAAGAATGAACAGCCGACCATTGACTTCAAAGCAATAGGGTTGCTAGAAGTTTTAAAATCCGAACAACACGGTTCACCTGTTGGTATCCCGGTTAGAATCAACACGTGAACCTGGAAATGAATGGAGATGGCGAGAAGTATTACTATATCAGGAATTCTTAAGAGGTGGGGCAATCCTCACAACATCCTTGACATCAAAGATGGTAATACTCCATGGTAGAACATAACATAGGTTGGATAGCAGGGAAGTCAAGATACAACACAAAATATGAACAAGTTTGTGTTGGGGGGAAGGCAAGAATGTTGTCGATGATAACACAATTCATCGAGGGGCAAGGATGGTATTTCTCATCCTGAATTTCGACACGCAACTTGGAAGAAGTCAAATTGTTGACAATGATCACGACAAATTTGTCGAGAGGTTTTCAAGAAGACGAAATTGATCGACGATGACATCAAGTCAAAGGAATGATGAAAGCGAAAGGTTATTGGAACCATGGGTACGACACAAACTCGAAATCAAGCTTGTTGTTCAAGGTGAAATGATATGACGAGAAAGATCGACGTAAGCTTAGCTCATCGTCGAAAGTCGTGCTTTGGGATTAAGGACCAGGTAGCACACAGCTGAAAAGTTGCACGATATTGATGTAGCCAATCAGGCTAGGAATGACGTGATCGGGTACAAACTCATAAGTAAAGAAGATTACTAAGAGTTGTTTAATCGCAGTGCGGACTCGATTCAGTTATCGGTGGTTTTGAGTGTTTAATAACTCAGAGCCCGTGAAAAATTGGAATCAATGAGAATGTAGTACTTGATGGAGAACTCATAAGAAGTTATGCAGTTTCGTGATAATCTCGAGATACCAGGGGGTAATACTCAAAGACATATCAAAGTAGAGGTCGGACTGGGGTATTGCTCTGCAGAAGACAAGTGCTTAAACTTGCCCGAGAAATGGGATCTAAGAAGAACATATGGTCGGAATCACGATCGCAAGGGATCAACTCACAGATACAAGATGATATTATATCAATGAAATAGTTATTATTACAAGAAGCTTCTATGGTAGGATCTACATCGTGTCCATGGGCATGACACAAAGTTCAAGGTCGACTCCCACTTCTTCAATGTATAACCTTCCATTCACCTCTCACTTTCGAAGAAGTTGTAGTGTTGAAATTTTACCTAGCAAAATACCAGAAGAGTATGACTCATGAAAACTTTCGAGTTCACACATATTAAGGAAGGCATAGGTTCAACCCGTTAGGGTATCGTGGAAACATATACCACAAGCTTCAATAGTAAATACCACCAGCTTGAAAACAAAGCATGGTTGAGAAAACAGAGGATACAATTTAGCAAAGGCTTTATATATCCGTGGAAAGGCTCACAAGGATATTGAATATGAAGGACATTGTCGGATAAAATCCAACAAAGGATCTGGTAGTCCATAAAGGATCTGATGCGAGTATCGGCACAAAACCAGAGCAAGAAACAATGCAAAGACATTGAA
This sequence comes from Triticum aestivum, assembly GCF_018294505.1. Taxonomy (NCBI): domain Eukaryota; kingdom Viridiplantae; phylum Streptophyta; class Magnoliopsida; order Poales; family Poaceae; genus Triticum; species Triticum aestivum. Next base: position 144,285,263 of record NC_057802.1, read on the forward strand.
TTATAGAAACAACTGACTAACTCAGAGCTCAATTGCAAAGGAATTATGATTTCCAAATCAAGGGATCACAAGCAAACGCTCTGATTAAGGATGGATAAGTTGAATAGCCTTAGGGGTACAATCGACGGTAATTTGATTGGTCGAGAACCAACTCATGTTTAATATGACATCTGAGCCGGAAGAATGAATTCTAGGCTCTGATTGAGGATTGCGAGCATTCGCAACAAATTGAATCAACGGACTCAAAATGATAATGACAAGAGATGCCAATAAGATTTAGACTTATGGGATTAACCATAATGCAAGCAAGTAAGAATTTCAAGAGCAATAGGCTACTCAGGATTTTCGGTAGATCGAATGGTATTTTGAACACTTTTGTGAAATACTTGAATCAACTGGGGATGAGAAAATATCCGGTGAGTGCTAGAAGTTATCCATAGTGGTATTCATGTGGCAAAGAACAGCAAGGCAGTAAGCTCAAAGGATTCTCGGAGCAACAAAGAGAATTTCGAGGTATCTTGTAATAACAAGATCAACTAGGAAACATTGCATGAATGGCGAGTATACGTGGCTATCCATAGGAGTTTATCGTTGAAAGGGAATTGCAAAAGCGATGAACACAAGTTCTCGGGTTATCAGCGGAGAGTATCTTCAGGGTCTTCACGTGCAGCAGACGATCATCAGTAATAAGGGGCTCTCCGGGTGAAAGTGATAACGAGATCCTAATGTCAGATTTAGCAAAATTCAATTAACCCGAATAGAAGAGAGATCAGAGTCCCAGAGTATAGACAAGGAGTAAAAGATCCTAGTACCACCCAATGGCGACGTGGGCCCGTAAGCCACACAGCCATGTTAGTAAAAGTTTTTCAATCACTAGACTCGACTTCGGCCAAGGAGTTGGAAAGGGGGATTCCTACAGGCAGTCGGCTCTGATACCAACTTGTGACGCCCCCGATTTGACCGTACACTAATCATGCACGCAAATGTGTACGATCAAGATCAGGGACTCACGGGAAGATATCACAACACAACTCTAAAACATAAATAAGTCATACAAGCATCATAATACAAGCCAGGGGCCTCAAGGGCTCGAATACAATTGCTCGATCATAAACGAGTCAGCGGAAGCAACAATATCTGAGTACATACATAAGTTAAACAAGTTTGCCTTAAGAAGGCTAGCACAAACTGGGATACAGATCGAACGAGGCACATGCCTCTTGCCTGGGATCCTCCTAACTACTCCTGGTCGTCGTCAGCGGGCTGCACGTAGTAGTAGGCACCTCCAGTGTCGTAGGAGTCGTCGTCGACGGTGGCGTCTAGCTCCTGGACTCCAGCATCTGGTTGCGACAACCAGGTAGAAAGGAAAGGGGAAAAAGAGGGGGAAAGGCAACCGTGAGTACTCATCCAAAGTACTCGCAACCAAGGAGCTACACTACATATGCATGGGTATATGTGTAAAGGCATATCAGTGGACTGAACTGCAGAATGCCAGAATAAGAGGGGGATAGCTAATCCTATCGAAGACTACGCTTCTGGCCATCTCCATCTTGCAGCATGTAGAAGAGAGTAGATTGAAGTCCTCCAAGTAGCATCGTATAGCATAATCCTACCCGGTGATCCCCTCCTCGTCGCCCTGTTAGAGAGCGATCACCGGGTTGTATCTGGCACTTGGAAGGGTGTATTTTATTCAGTATCCGGTTCTAGTTTTCATAAGGTCAAGGTACAACTCCGGGTCGTCCTTTTACCGAGGGACACGGCTATTCGAATAGATAAACTTCCCTGCAGGGGTGCACCACATAACCCAACACGCTCGATCCCATTTGGCCGGACACACTTTTCTGGGTCATGCCCGGCCTCGGAAGATCAACACGTCACAGCCCCACCTAGGCTCAGCAGAGAGGTCAACACGCCGGTCTAAATCCTATGCGCGCAAGGGTTTGGGCCCATTGCCCATTGCACACCTGCACGTTGCGAGGGCGGCCGGAAGCAGACCTAGCCTAGCAGGCGTTCCAGTCCAATCCGGCGCGCGCCGCTCCGTCGCTGACATCAAGAAGAGCTTCGGCTGATACCACGACGTCGGGATACCCATAACTACTCCCGCGTAGATGGTTAGTGCGTATAGACCAAATGGCCAGACTCAGATCAAATACCCAGAACTCGTTAAGCGTATTATTTATCCGCGAACGCCGACCAGGGCCAGGCCCACCTCTCTCCTAGGTGGTCTCAACCTGCCCTGTCGCTCCGCCATAAAGTAACCGTCGGGGGCCGTCAGGAACCCAGGCCCACCTCTACCGGGATGGAGCCACCTGTCCTTTCAGCCCCCTCATCAGAATCACTTGCGGGTACTCAACGAGCCGACCCGACTTTAGTCACCACATGTGTCATGTATAGAGTATATAAGTATATACCCGTGATCACCTCCTGAAGTGATCACGCCCCAGTAGTATAGCATGGCAGACGGACAAGAGTGTAGGGCCTCTGATGGAACACTAGCATCCTATACTAAGCAGTAGGATAGCAGGTAAGGGTAACAACTGTAGCAACAATGACAGGCTATGCATCAGGATAGGATTAACGGAAAGCAGTAACATGCTACACTACTCTAATGCAAGCAGTATAGAGAAGAATAGGCGATATCTGGTGATCAAGGGGGGGGCTTGCCTGGTTGCTCAGACAAGAAGGAGGGGTCGTCGGTGATGTAGTCGACCACAGGGGCAGCATCGGTCTCGGGGTCTACCGGAGAGAAGAGGGGAAGAAACAGTAAATACAATGCAAACATAAGCATGACGATGTGTGGCATGACAATGAGCGGTGCTAGGTGTGCCCCAACGCGGCAGTAGGTGGTGCCGGCGAATGGGGGGAACATCCGGGAAAGTATTCCCGATGTTTCGCGTTTTCGGACAGATGAACCGGAGGTGAAATGTTAGAGGTTCACTATGCTAGGGACGCGTGGCGGACGAACGGGCTGCGTATCCGGATTCGTCTCGTCGTTCTGAGCAACTTTCATGTACAAAGTATTTTCATCCGAGCTACGGTTTATTTTATATGAATTTTAAAAGATTTAAATTAATTTCTGGAATTTATTTAATTATTTAATATATACATTATCCGAAACAGTGTTATGATGACATCAGCATGACATCATGCTGACGTCAGCAGTCATCTGACACGTGGGTCCCACATGTCATAGACTGATTAGGGTAATTGGGGTTAACTAATTAATTAACCATTAATTAAATTAACTAATTAATTAGATTAATCTAAACAGGGTTAATTAATTAATTATTTTTATTTTTACTTTTATTTTTATTTTCTTTATTTATTCATTTATTAATTTTTATTAATTAATTTATTATTTTTATTATTATTATTTTTTAATTCTTTTTTTATTAAACGTTCTGGGGTCGGGCCCCACATGTCTGTGGCCCCGGGGGCCTAGTGGGTTTGCGGGCGCAGGGTGCGGGCGTGCGGGTGTGCTGCCCGTGCCCGAGTCCGACCACCAGCGCGACCGTGGAGAGACCGGCCGGCCGGAGCGCGCGGGTGCTAGAGGCGCGGGCGCCAGAGGACAGCGGTGGCGGCGACGGCTTGGCCGGAGCAGAACCGCGGCAGGGACGGGCAGCGGCGGCCACATGCGGCCATGAGCGCGTGTGGGGGCGAGGGTGCGGGGCGAGGCCACGGTGAGGCGCGCGGCTGGTCGGGATCGGACGCAGGCGTTGCCGCACGTCGACTGGTGGCGGTGGCTTGGCCGGGGACGGCCAGAGTCGACGTCGGGGATGGGCGACGCGGTGGCCGAAGCTCGTACACGGACGGTCATGGCCACGACGCGGTGAGCGCGGGCGGGGGACGGCGAGCAGGAATAGGGGAAGGAGAGGAGGTGCGCGGCTCACGGCGGGGTTGTAGGGCACGGGGCAGTGGGCGCGGTGTGGAGGTCGAGGACGACGCGAGGAGACGAGGCGCAGCGGCGTGCGTCGACGGCGTCGGGGAGGCGGAGTCGAGGTAGCTTCGGGTGAGGTCCAACCATGGCGAGCGGCGGGGCGACGGCGTCAGGGGCAGGCGCAGGGTCGGGGTGTGCCGTGCGGGAGGAGACGGAGAGGCGGCGCAGATGAGGCGGCGAGGGGCGACGGCGAGGTGGTCGGGGCTCGCTGCCCCGATCTCGATCCAGACGGGATCGGGTGAGGGAGGGGGAGTGGGGAAAGTGTCGGTGGAGTGGGTGGGGGTGAGGGGATAAGGGAGGCCGGTTGGGCCAGGGTGGAGCTAGGCCAGGTGGGTCGGAGTGGGCCTTTCGGCCGGGGGGATGGTGCTGGCCGGCTGGGCCGCTTGGCCCAGTTGGCCAGGGGGGTTCCTTTCATTTTTTTTTGTGTTTCTTTTCTGTTTTATTTTGGTTACATTTTATTTTAGTTTTGTAAAATGCCAAATGAGCACCTAAATTAGTATTACTAATTAGTCCACTGCCACAATTAACTTGGCACCTAAAATAAAATATTTTGTAATTGTTTAGTATTTAAAGTATTTAAATAATAGTTTTGCTACTGTTTTATTACCATTTGAATATTTGAACATTTTATAAAAGTGTGGTTCTCCACCATAATTACCTACACATTATTTGGCACAACCCGAACATTTTAGTTTTAAAGTTTGAAAACTTTTGTTGTTTGCCTTTTATTCAATTTTGAATTTGAATTGGTTTTCGAACTAACGCGGGATTAACTACAGTGACAGAGGTGACGTGGCATCAATAGCAGGGAATTACTGTAGTCTAATTATCCGGGCGTCACACGGGGCATCCCCAAGCTTAGGCTTTTGGCTATTCTTGGATATCTTGGGGTGCCTTGGGCATCCCCAAGCTTAGGCTCTTGCCACTCCTTATTCCATAGTTCATCAAATCTTTACCCAAAACTTGAAAACTTCACAACACAAAACTCAACAGAAATCTCGTAAGCTCCGTTAGTGAAAGAAAGCAAAACCACCACATAAGGTACTGTAATGAACTAATTCTTTATTTATATTGGTGTTAAACCTACTGTATTCCAACTTCTCTATGGTTTATAAACTATTTTACTAGCCATAGATGCATCAAAATAAGCAAACAACACATGAAAAACAGAATCTGTCAAAAACAGAACAGTCTGTAGTAATCTGTAATTAACGCAAACTTCTGGAACTAAAAAAGTTCTACCAACATAGGAAGACCTAGATAATTTGTTTATTGATCTACTGCAATTGGAATCAGTATTTTATCACGTTCTGATGATTTTAAACAATTGTTTTCGTGAACAGAAAGTTTCTGGAATTTTCAGCAAGATCAAATATTCATCATCCAAGAAAGTCCTATAGGTTCTACTTGGCACAAACACTAATTAAAACATAAAAACACATCTAAACAGAAGGTGGATGATAAATTTATTACTAAACAGAACCAAAAACAAAAAACACAAATAAAATTGGGTTACCTCCCAACTAGCGCTATCGTTTAACGCCCCTAGCTAGGCATAAAAGCGAATATAGATCTAAGTAGTGCCATCTTTGGAACCCAATTCTTTAATAGAGCACTTAATATCCTTAAGAGTTTCTTTCTTTTCAGTAATGATTAAGCTTGAAGGAAAGAAATCAAGAAACTCATTTGTAGAAAAAGGTTCCTTAATGATAGCAAAAGCATTGGGATGAACACTTATTGATTTGAGATCGGCACAATCTTTATTAGAAGATTCACCCTTATTTTTAGGAACATACATGACTTTGGCAATTTTAGTAGGAGGATTTGAGGTATTTTTCATAGATGAAAAAGCAGACCCTAAATTGGTGATAACATCCTCTAGTTTACTAATTCTTGTAGAATCGAGATCTATCCTTTCATTAACTAAAGGTTCTTTTTCTTTAAAAAAATTCAAGGTAACCCCAACCTTAGATCCATATTGGGTAATCTGATTGTGGATCTTTTTATCTAAATTTTCAATTAACTCAACAGTGGCAACTTTATTCTCAATAATTTCAAGCCTTTGCATGACATGTTCCAAAGTTAAAATAGTTCCATTAACCAAAAGAGGGGGTGGACCAAACAGATCTAACATGGCATTATAAGCATCAAAAGTATGGCTACCCAAGAAGTTTCCTCCGGTAATGGTATCGAGAATATATCTATTCCAAGGAGTAATGCCTACATAAAAATTGCGAAGAAGAACGGAAGTGGATTGCTTCCTAGTAGATCTATTTTGAGCATTGCAAATTCTATGCCAAGCATCTTTTAATTTTTCTCCCTCCCTTTGTTTAAAATTGAGAACTTCATGATCGGGAGTATTAATAATGATAGGTGAACTAGCCATGGTGACAAGATAAAAGACCCAACACACGAGCAAACAAGAGGCAAGCAAAAAAGAGAGGAGAAGATTGGGAAAGAGAGGGCAAATAAAAAGGCAAGGTTGAAGTGGGGGAGAGGAAAACGAGAGGCAAATGGCAGATAATGTAAATGCGAGGGAGATGATTTTGTGATGGGTACTTGGTATGTCTTGACTTGATGGAAGCTTCCCCGGCAACGGCGCCAGAAATCCTTCTTGCTACGTCTTGAGCTTGCGTTGGTTTTCCTTGAAGAGGAAAGGGTGATGCAGCACAGTAGCGTAATTATTTCCCTTAGTTTTTGAGAACCAAGGTATCAATCCAGTAGGAAGTTCCTTCAAAGTCCCACGCACCTACACAAACAAACAAAGAACTCTCAACCAACGCAATAAAGGGGTTGTCAATCCCTTCACCGCCACTTGCGAAAGTGAGATCTGATAGAGATAATATGATAAGATAAATATATTTTTGGTATTTTATAATATAGATGCAAAAAGTAAAGATGCAAATAAAGGTAGATTGAAAGCTTATATGATAAAAGATAGACCCGGGGGCCATAGGTTTCACTAGTGGCTTCTCTCAAGATAGCATAAGTATTACGGTGGGTGAACAAATTACTGTCGAGCAATTGATAGAAAAGCGAATAATTATGAGATTATCTAGGCATGATCATGTATATAGGCATCACGTCCGTGACAAGTAGACCGACTCCTTCCTGCATCTACTACTATTACTCCACACATCGACCGCTATCCAGCATGCATCTAGAGTATTAAGTTCATAAAGAACAGAGTAACACATTAAGAAAGATGACATGATGTAGAGGGATAAACTCATGCAATATGATATAAACCCCATCTTTTTATCCTCGACGGCAACAATACAATACGTGCCTTGCAACCCTTTCTGTCACTGGGTAAGGACACCGCAAGATTGAACCCAAAGCTAAGCACTTCTCCCATGGCAAGAAAGATCAATCTAGTAGGCCAAACCAAACTGATAATTCGAAGAGACTTGCAAAGATAAATCAATCATACATAAAAGAATTCAGAAGAGATTCAGATATTTCTCATAGATAAACTTGATCATAAACCCACAATTCATCAGATCTCGCCAAACACACCGCAAAAAGAGTTTACATCGAATAGATCTCCACGAGAGAGGGGGAGAACATTGTATTGAGATCCAAAAAGAGAGAAGAAGCCATCTAGCTAATAACTATGGACCCGAAGGTCTATGGTAAACTACTCACAACTCATCGGAAGGGCTATGGTGTTGATGTAGAAGCCCTCCATGATCGATTCCCCCTCCGGCGGAGCGCCGGCGAAGGCTCCAAGATGGGATCTCGCGGATACAGAAGGTTACGGCGATGGAAATTGTTTTTCGGTGGATCCCTGGATGGTTTCGGGGTACGTAGGTATATATAGGAGGAAGAAGTAGGTCGGTGGCCGCTCGTGGGGCCCAGGAGACAGGGGGCGCGCCCACTAGGGAAGGGCGCGCCCTCCACCCTCCTGCCCTCCTCGCTCGCTTCTTGACGTGCACTCCAAGTCCTCTGGATCACGTTCATTCCGAAAATCATGTTCCCGAAGGTTTTATTCCGTTTGGACTCCGGTTGATATTCCTTTTCTTCGAAATACTGAAATAGGCAAAAAAAAACAGCAATACGGGCTGGGCCTCCGGTTAGTAGGTTAGTCCCAAAAATGATATAAATGTGTAAAATAAAGCCCATAAACATCCAAAAGGGGTAATATAATAGCATGGAACAATCAAAAATTATAGATACGTTGGACACATATCAGCGTACCGCAGAACGGAGGAAACGGCCTTGTGTTCGACCGGCCATGTTCGAAACAGGATCTTGTTCATCGGGAGGGGTCTGACGTACCAAAAAATAGAGGAAATGGACCTCCTGCGGTCGAAACGGGGGTCTTGTTGATGGGAGGGGTGTGGCCTACCGCCAAACGGAGGAAACGGACTTGTGTTGGAGTGCTACGGTCGAAACGGGGGTCTTGTTCATCAGGAGGGGTGTGGCGTACCGCAAAACGGGACTTCAGGGGATACTGTTCATCTCCACCGTCGACCCCCTCCAGCCTCCACGGGCTACTGTTCATCCACCGTTGACCTCCTCCAGCCTCCACCTGCGACTGTTCATCCACGGGCTCCTGTTCATCCAGCCTCCACCGCGCGCTACTCCACCGGCTACTGTTCAACCAGCCCTCTCGGCGGGCTCTTGTTCAACCACCCCTCCACGGGATATTGTTCATCCAGCCCTCCACCGTCTACTGTTCATTTAGCCCTCCACGGGGTGGTCCTGTTCATCCAGCCCTCCACGGGGTCCTGTTCATCCAGCCCCAACTCGCTCGGTCGATCGAGGTCCTGTTCATCCAGAGGCAACACCACGGGGGCCTGTTCATCCACCCCACCGGGAACAGTTCATCCAAACCCACCCAGCAACGCTCACTGTTCATCTAGAGGCAGCATCGATCGGCTTCAGTTAGTAGCAGTAGTGAAGGAATCGCTCGATCGGGTTCAGTTAACAGCCATCGATCGATCTCTCGGGTTCATTCACAGCCCAACGCCTCGCTCGGGTTCAGTAACGTGTAGCCTGCAGTGTAATCGCTCGGGTTCAGTCAGAGCCCAATGCCTCGCTCGGGTTCATTTAGAGCCCAATGCCTCGCACCCACGCGCGTGCGTGTACGAGAGAAACGCGCATCGCTCGGCCCCGACCACCCACCATAACCGGGAACACCCCGATATTTTCCTCGCCCTCGCTTCTACCACGGTTTTTTCCATCATGGACGGCCCAACGAATTTCATGCAGCTGCGTCTCCGGCCCGCCCAAGACGAAAAGCCCATTTTCTGTCATGATTTTTTGTCATAGAAGTAGGACCCCACCACATCTATGATGATACCGGTTTTGTCACAATTATCGTCATAGAAGTTTCATAAGTATGACAGAAAAAAATTTCGTTCGGCCCAAAATGTCACGGATGTGTCTTTTTTTTGTAGTGTATATGATAAAAGTCTTATGTTTAATTTTGTTGCTGTTATAATAATCTACATGATGCTTCTATGTCCGTACTTTGTTTTTATCGACACCTCTCTCTCAAAGCATGTGGACATGTTTTTCAATTTCGGTTTTCGCTTGAGGACAAGTGAGGTCTAAGCTTTGGGGGAGTTGATACGTCCATTTTGCATCATGTTTTGTTACTGTTATTTATAATGTTTTTATCCATAATAATGCTCTTTGGTGTAATTCTAATGCCTTTTCTCTCATGATATGCAAGGTATACACAAAGAGGGAGAATTCCGGCAGCCGGAAATCTGGACCTGGAAAAGCTACGTCAGGCTACCTATTCTGCAGAACTCCAAATAAGCTGAAACTTCACGGAGAATTTTTATGGAATATATAAAGAATATTGGAGCAAATAACTACTAGAGGGGGCCCACCAGGTGGGCACAACCCACCTAGGCACGCCGGGCAGCCCAGGCGCGCCCTGGTGGGTTGTGCTCACCCAGGCCCACCTCCGGTGCCCATCTTTTGGTATATAAGTCATTTTGACCTAAAAAAAATAAGGAGAGGACTTTCGGGACGGAGCGCCGCCGCCTTGAGGCGGAATTTGGGCAAGAGCACTTTTGCCCTCCGGCGGAGCGATTCTGCCGTGGGAACTTCCCTCCCGGAGGGGGAAATCATCATCATCATCATCACCAACAACTCTCCCATCTTGGGGAGGGCAATCTCCATCAACATCTTCAACAACACCATCTCCTCTCAAACCCTAGTTCATCTCTTGTGTTCAATATTTTTACCGAAACTATAGATTGGTGCTTGTGGGTGACTAGTAGTATTGATTACATCTTGTAGTTGATTACTACATGGTTTATTTGGTGGAAGATTATATGTGCAGATCTGATATGCTATTTAATACCCCTCTGATCATGAGGAAGTTTATCATTTGTGAGTAGTTACTTTTGTTCTTGAGTTCAGGGGAGAAATCATGTTGCAAGTAATCATGTGAACTTGATATGTGTTTGATATTTTGATAGTATGTATGTTGTGATTCCCTTAGTGGTGTCATGTGAACGTCAACTACATGACACTTCACCATATTTGGTACTAAGGGAATGCATTATGGAGTAGCAATTAGATGATGGGTTGCGAGAGTGACAGAAGCATAAACCCGAGTTTATGCGCTATTCTGTAAGGGACCGATTGGATCCAAAAGTTTAATGCTATGGTTAGAATTTATTCTTAATACTTTTCTTGTAGTTGCGGATGCTTGCGGGAGGGTTAATCATAAGTAGGACGGTTGTTCAAGTAAGAACAACACCTAAGCACTGGTCCGCCCACATATCAAACTATGAAAGTACCGAACACGAATTAGGCCAACATGATGAAAGTGACTAGATGAAATTCCCGTGTACCCTCAAGAACGCTTTGCTTATCATAAGAGACCGTTTTGGCCTGTCCTTTGCCTCAAAATGATTGGGCTACCTTGCTGCACTTTTGTTACTACTATTGTTACTTGCTCGTTACAAATTACCTTGCTATCAAACTACACTGCTACTTACAATTTCAGCACTTGCAGTTACTTTGCTGAAAACCACTTATCATTTCCTTCTGCTCCTCTTTGGGTTCGACACTCTTACTTATCGAAAATAGCTACAGTTAATCCCCTATACTTGTGGGTCATCAGGGATCGGGATGGGGAAGGGGATCTGTTTGAAAGGGGGCATTTGGCAGGCGTCATCTAAGAAACTCAGGGCGGCCTGGGTACGGAGATCGGTGGGTAAGTTGCACGGGCAAACCGGCAGATGATGAGAATGGAGGCCTTGCGGCGGCGTCGTGGACCTTCCTAGGGTTTCGAGCGAGGGAGGGTGTGTGTGTGCACGCGCACGCCCGAGGAGGTTTTGGTGTGTGTATGTGTGTGTGTGTGTGTGGTGGGGGGCGAGGGGTGTTTGAGGAAATGACGCGGGTACTGAAAATTTTACTATGCGGGAGTGAAATGCCGGGTCTATTGAAAATTTTGATGATAGTGCATCACACACGGTCCAGAGATAACAACTGTGTGTTATGAAACAGAAAAACCCTCGAGCCGAGCAGATATTTTTGAGGGATGCAGACGGGATTGGGAACAAGAAACAGGACACACGGTCGAAACACAATAACCGTGTGTTACCAAACAGAAAAAAGCTGCAGGCAGGTAGCTATTTTTGAGAGGGGAAGCCTCGTGGAGCCCAATGCACACAAATAGTTTGAATGAACTGTGTCTGTTGCGTCATCCGACTTGTCTAATGTTCATAAATTTGGCAAAAAATGACACGGGAGAGGGTCAGAACACGAACACACTTGCATGTGGACCAAATTTATGTATGAAACCGGTGGTTTGATTTTCAAATACCAAATGCAACTTCGATGTGGCACCTATCTCGCAAAGCGCACGGTATTGCTTGCCCCCACCTCCCCCCTCGTGTCATCACGAAGGTAATCCTAAGCTATGAATGCATGCCTCCTCGCCCCCCCCCCAACTGAGGTTCACCTAGCAAAGTGCGAAGTAGCTAGCAGCCCCCCTCCCTCGTGTCTGCATGAAGGGAATCCTAAGCTATGAATGCATGCCCCCGAACCGAGGTTCACCTAGCAAAGTGTGAAGTAGCTAGCAGCCCCCCTTCCCTCGTGTCGGCTCAAAGGGAATCCTAAGCTATGAATGCATTCCTCCCCAACCGAGGTTCACCTAGCAAAGTGCGAAGTAGCTAGCAACCCCCCCCTCTTGTTGGCACGAAGGGAATCCTAAGCTATGAATGCATACCCCCCTCCCCCCAACCGAGGTTCACCTAGGCAAAGTGCAAAGTAGCTAGCAGCCCCCCCTCGTGTCTTCACGAAGGGAATCCTAAGCTATGAACGCATGCCCCCCCCAACCGAGGTTCACCTAGCAAAGTGCGAAGTACGTAGCAGCCCCCCCTCCCCCACACACACACTTTCAGTCAGTGGGCCAGAGAGGCATATCTCACCAAGATGGATCGTAAAACGGACCAAGAATAACCCACCTTGGTCGTACAACCTCTCTCTTGTTGTTGGTCAAAGTGATGGCCGTCTAGGCGACCCCGGAGATGGGCTAGCTCGCCAATAATCACGCAAGTAGCTAGTCCCCGAAGACAACCACTGCGTACATGTGGCCCAAACATATGTATGGAGAGGTGTGTTTTTGAGTAACAATGGAACATGATGTGGCACCGTGATTTCGAACTAGAAACCCCCACACTGAGTGAGGGTTAGGTTGACGATGCATATGTATGTTACACCACACTTCAAGCCAACGATGGGGATTCATGCATGCATGCGTGCATAGTATATGTGCTCAAACTTAATTAGGTCTGAATCTCACCATGACCTATACTACGATAACACGAACCAAATGAAGAATCCGCCATGGTAACCTATCTTGTTGTCGGTCAAGGTGATCATGGATGTCCACGCGGGCCCATGAATATATAGGCATGTCGCCGAGAACCACACGAGGGAGTGTACCATTCGAAGGCAACCACTACATGCATATGTATGGAGGTGATGCGTGCATGCATGTTTGAATACCATTTCAAAACATTGACGTGGCGCGTGCGTCAAAAATTGTACACTAGCTCCCCACACAGAGCGAGATCGGTTCATGACGTGTCATTGTACTAGCCACTTCGACTTGATGGGAGGGATTCATGCGTACACATGCATGTGTGTGCTCAAACTATATCATGCATGTCATCCTAGTGTTGGGGAACGTAGCATGCAATTTGAAAAAAAAATCCTACGATCATGCAAGATCTATCTAGGAGATGCATATCAACGAGAGGGGGAGAGTGTGTCCACGTACCCTCGTAGACCAAAAGCGGAAGCGTTAGGTTAATGTGGTTGATGTAGTCGAACGTCTTCACGATCCAACCGATCCAAGTACCGAACGTATGGCACCTCTCTGTTCAGCACACGTTCAGCTCGATGACGTCTCTTGAACTCTTTATCCAGTAGAGGCTGGAGGGAGAGTTCCGTCAGCACGACGACGTGGTGACGGTGATGGTAATGTGATCCACGTAGGGCTTCGCCTAAGCACTATGACGCTATGACCGGAGGAGTAAACTGTGGAGGGGGGCACCACACACGGCTAAGAGAAATCTTGGTGTGACTTTTGGGTGCACCCTTCCCACGTATATAAAGGAGGAGGGAGAGAGGCCGGCGGCCAGGAGGAGCGCGCCATGGGGGGAGTCCTACTTGGACTCCTAGTCCAAGTAGGATTCGCCCCCCCCCCCTTTTCCTTTCTCCACCGGAGGGAATAGGAAGGAGAGGGAGAGGGAAAGGGAAGGGGGCGCCGCCCCTCCTCCTTGTCCTATTCGGACTCCCTAGGAGGGGGCCGCGCGGCCACCCCCCATGGGCTTCCCTCTCTCTCCCTTCAGGCCCATGTATGGCCCAACACTTCCTCGGGGGGGGGGGTCCGGTAACCCGTCGGTACTTCGGAAAAATACCCGAATCACTCGGAACCATTCCGATGTCCGAATATAACCTTCCAATACATGAATCCTTACCTCTCGACCATTTCGAGACTCCTCGTCATGTTCGTGATCTCATTTGGGACCTTGAACAAACTTCGGTCACCAAAACACATAACTCATAATACAAATCGTCATCAAACATTAAGCGTGCGGACCCTACGGGTTTGAGAACTATGTAGACATGACCGAGACACATCTCCGGTCAATAACCAATAGCGGAACCTGGATCCTCATATTGGCTCCTACATATTCTTCGAAGATCTTTATCGGTCAAACCGCATAACAACATATGGTATTCCCTTTGTCATTGGTATGTTACTTGCCCGAGATTCGATCGTCGGTATCCTCATACCTAGTTCAATATTGTTACCGGCAAGTCTCTTTACTCATTCCATAATGCATCATCCCACAACTAACTCATTAGTCACGTTGCTTGCAAGGCTTATAGTGATGTGCATTTCCGAGAGGGCCCAGAGATACCTCTGTGATACGCAGAGTGATAAATCCTAATCTTGATCTATGACAACTCAACAAACACCTTCAGAGACACCTGTAGAGCATCTTTATAATCACCCAGTTACGTTGTGACGTTTGACAGCACATAAGGTGTTCCTCCGGTATTCGGGAGTTGCATAATCTCATACTCAGAGGAATATGTATAAGTCATGAAGAAAGCAATAGCAATAAAACTAAACGATCATAATGCTAAGCTAACGGATGGGTCTTCTCCATCACATCATTCTCTAATGATGTCATCCCGTTCATCAAATGACAACACATGTCCATGGTCAGGAAACTTAACCATCTTTGATTAAAGAGCTAGTCAAGTAGAGGCACACTAGGGACACTCTGTTTTGTCTATGTATTCACACATGTACTAAGTTTCCGGTTAATACAATTCTAGCATGAATAATAAACATTTATCATGATATAAGGAAATATAAATAAAAACTTTATTATTGCCTCTAGGGCATATTTCCTTCAGTCTCCCACTTGCACTAGAGTCAATAATCTAGATTTCATAGTAATGATTCTAACACCCATGGAGTCTTGGTGTTGATCATGTTTTGCTTGTGAGAGAGGCTTAGTCAACGGGTCTGCAACATTCAGATCCGTATGTATCTTCCAAATCTCTATGTCTCCCTCCTTGACTTGATCGCGGATGGAATTGAAGCGTCTCTTGATGTGTTTGGTTCTCTTGTGAAATCTGGATTCCTTCGCCAAGGCAATTGCTCCAGTATTGTCACAAAAGATTTTCATTGGACCCGATGCACTAGGTATTACACCTAGATCGGATATGAACTCCTTCATCCAGACTCCTTCATTTGCTGCTTCCGAAGCAGCTATGTACTTTGCTTCACACGTAGATACCGCCATGATGGTCTGCTTGGAATTGCACCAACTGATAGCTCCACCATTCAATATATATACGTATCCGGTTTGTGACTTAGAGTCATCCGGATCAGTGTCAAAGCTTGCATCGACGTAACCATTTATGACAAGCTCTTTCTCACCTCCATAAATGAGAAACATATCCTTAGTCCTTTTCAGGTATTTCAGGATGATCTTGACCGATGTCCAGTGATCCACTCCTGGATTACTTTGGTACCTCCCTGCTAAACTTATAGCAAGGCACACATCTGGTCTGGTACACAACATTGCATACATGATAGAACCTATGGCTGAGGCATAGGGAATGACTTTCATTTTCTCTCTATCTTCTGCAGTGGTCGGGCATTGAGTCTGACACAACTTCACACCTTGTAACATAGGCAAGAACCCTTTCTTTGACTGATCCATTTTGAACTTTTTCAAAACTTTATCAAGGTATGTGCTTTGTGAAAGTCCAATTAAGCATCTTGATCTATCTCTATAGATCTTGCTGCCCAATATATAAGCAGCTTCACCAAGGTCTTTCATTGAAAATTCTTATTCAAGTATCCTTTTATGCTATCCAGAAATTCTGTATTATTTCCAATCAACAATATGTCATCCACATATAATATTAGAAAAGCTACAGACCTACCACTCACTTTCTTGTAAATACATGCTTCTCCAAAAGTTTGTATGAAACCATATGCTTTGATCACACTATCAAAGCGTATATTCCAACTCCGAGAGGCTTGCACCGGTCCATAAATGGATCGCTGGAGCTTGCACACTTTGTTAGCACCTTTAGGATCGACAAAACCTTTTGGTTGCATCATATACAACTATTCTTTAAGATATCCATTAAGGAATGCATTTTTGACATCCATTTGCCAAATTTCGTAATCATAAAATGCGGCAATTGCTAACATGATTCGGACAGACTTAAACTACGGGTGAGAAGGTCTCATCGTACTCAACCCCTTGAACTTGTCGAAAACCATTCGCAACAAGTCGAGCTTTGTAGACGGTAACATTACCGTCAGCGTCAGTCTTCTTCTTGAAGATGCATTTATTCTCTATGGCTTGCCGATCATTGGGCAAGTCAACCAAAGTCCACACTTTGTTCTCATACATGGTTCCCATCTCAGATTTCATGGCCTCAAGACATTTCACGGAATCTGGGCTCATCATCGCTTCCTCATAGTTCGTAGGTTCGTCATGGTCAAGTAAGATGACCTCCAGAACAGGATTACCGTACCACTCTGGTGCGGATCATACTCTGGTTGACCTACAAGGGTCGGTAGTAACTTCATCTGAAGTTTAATGATCATCATCATTATCTTCCTCACTAATTGGTGTAGGAGTCACTGGGATTGATTTCTGTGATGAACTACATTCCAATTCTGGAGAAGGTACAATTACCTCATCAAGTTTTTTTTCCTCCCACTCACTTCTTTCGAGAGAAACTCCTCTAGAAAGGATCCATGAATATCTTGCCTTCTGATATGTGATAGAAGGTGTACCCAACAGTCTCCTTTCGGTATCCTATGAAGACACATTACTCCGATTTGGGTTCGAGCTTATCAGGTTGAAGCTTTTTCACATAAGCATTGCAGCCCCAAACTTTAAGAAACGACAGCTTAGGTTTCTTGCCAAACCACAGTTCATATGATGTCGTCTCAACGGATTTAGATGGTGCCCTATTTAACGTGAATGCAGCCGTCTCTAAAGCATAACCCCAAAATGATAGCGGTAAATCGATAAGAGACATCATAGATCGCACCATATCTAATAAAGTATGGTTACGACGTTCAGACACACCATTACGTTGTGGTGTTCCAGGTGGCGTGAGTTGTGAAACTATTCCACATTCTTTCAAATGAAGACCAAACTCATAACTCAAATATTCACCTCCACTATAAGATCGTAGAAACTTTATTTTCTTGTTACGATGATTTTCCACTTCACTCTGAAATTCTTTGAACTTTTCAAATGTTTCAGACTTATGTTTCATTAATTAGATATACCCATATCTGCTCAGATCATCTGTGAAGGTCATAAAATAACGATACCCGCCGCGAGCCTCAACACTCATCGGATCGCATACATCAGTATGTATTATTTCTAATAAGTCAGTGTCGGCGTCCTGGGAACGGGGTCCCCAGACTTGCCTGCCTGCGACCCATGGTGTGGCTCCGCCAGCGGCCCTGTACGGCCCATCTTCATCAGCAAACACTCAAGACCCTCGCGAGGAGCCCAGCCTGGCGAGGGGGACGACACAAGACCTCCTCGGGGGCGGCCTCACTAGGCTGGCTCGCAAGGGGCGGAGAGATCAAGGCAAGGGGCACCTCGCGAGGTCCCTATGACGCGAGCCATGATGACCAAGGCCAGGCAGGCGCTAGCATGCGCAGTGTACTCGTTTCCTCTTTGGTGCTAAAGAGGCAAGCACGGGCGAGGAGTCCCGAGGCATCAGGCAAAGGATGCCATATCGGTGCAACAAGACCAAGACCGGCCGGACGGCAGGACGGAGGTCACCATGGAGCCAAGGACGGCGTCATCACCAGAGCCTTTGGCAGGCGAAGACCACCTTTAGTCAAGATAACTTGTACTAGTTGTCTCCCTTCAAAATTGGCCATTGTTGGATCCCTTCCCGCTCAATATTTGGGAAGAGGACCAGAGCCTCTATAAATAGGACTAGCCACCATAGTAGAAGGGGACGGATCTTGGGCCATTCAGACCACCCTCAACCGCACAAGCTCACCAAGCTCAAGGACACCACTCCTCAGGAGGCTGTTCTTCCTTTGTACTTGTTCATCCTCAGCCCAAGAGGCAATCCACCACACCACACTGGAGTAGGGTATTACACCAATCGGTGGCCCAAACCAGTATAAACCCTGTGTCCCTAGTTTTGCGAGTTCGACGTGCCGAGCTTTGAGATCGTGGTGAGCGTGTGAGCTAGGGGGGAGAGATCTTCATGCGCACCCCAGTGTTTGAACCTCAAGGGTTTTGCCAGAACCCGTAATCCGACATTTGGCACACCAGGTAGGGGTGCACTGAAGCTTCCCTTCCGTTGATCCACGCTCCGCCACCTCTGCACCTTGCCCCCATGGCTAGCGTTGCTCCCCCGACTGGGATGACGGACGCCCACGACGGCGCTAGGGGGCTCAGGGCCTTTGCCCCCGCCTTGCGACGGGTACAATGGCCGCCCAAGTTCAAGCCGGAGATGCCGCCGCGTTATGATGGTGTGGCGGACCCGTCGGCCTTCCTGCTGGTGTATGAGGAGGCCGTCCTGAAGGCTGTGGGCGACGACAAGGTCATGGCCAACTGGCTTCCCATGGCCCTCGCTGGTGCACCACGCGCCTGGCTGCTCGCCCTCCCAGGATGCTCGGTGGCATCTTGGGAGGAGCGGCACGGCCTCTTTGTCGCGTGCTTCACGGCACCAGCGCCCCTCATCGTCGCGGCCCTCCTCGGTGACTCGCAAGCACCGCCCTCGGACCACCACACCAAGTCGTTCTTTCGCCAGATTGGTGCAACTTCTGTGCAGCAAGGAGCTCCCCCGGGCTGGGCGGTGCCCAAGGCCGACCTCATCTTCGACTCGGGGGATCACCCTGTCACCACCGTCGGCTCAGGCGTGCTTCCAATGCTTTGCACGCCCACCATCTTCCACGTAGTTGTCACCAAGACCCTCATCGACAGCGGCGCCGGCCTCAACGTGCTCTCTGTGGAGGCTTTTAGCCTTCTTCACGTACCACTCAAACGGCTCCGTCCCAGCAAGCCCTTCTCCAGGGTCAGAGGCGGCTCCGCCAGCCCCCTGGGGCAGATCCGCCTCCCTTTCACCTTCGGCACTCGGGACAACTACCGCATCGAGCTCATCAACTTCGACGTCGCCCGCATTGGCCTCCCGTACAATGCCATCCTTGGATACCCGGCTCTGGCTCAGTTTATGGCGGCGACCCATCCGGCCTACAACCTCATGAAGATGCCAGGGAGCAAGGACGTTCTCACCGTAGTTGGAGATACCAAGGAGGCTCTGGCGGCGCTCAAGCTTGCCCTCAAGACCGCCGGGGGAGGGCGACCGGCCGACGAGGCCACCCCTGGAGCTAAGGAGGCCGCACCAGCAAAGAAAAAGTAGTTGTTCACTCAAAATCATGCCGAAACCAAGCAGGTGCCGGTCGAGGAAGATGGGTCCTCGGGAGCCACCTTCACCATAGGCGCCAACCTCGACCCGGACCAAGAGGAGGCACTGATGAAGTTCCTACGCGCGAACAAGGATGTATTCGCCTGGGAACCCAAGCAGCTAATAGGGTCCCAAGAGCGATGATCAAGCATCCCTTGAGGGTGTGCCCCAATGTGCGACTTGTGAAGCAGAAGGCGCAGCGACAGTCCACAGAGAAGCAGTCCTTCATCATCCAGGAAACCTGCAAGCTGGAGGCAGCAGGTGTCATTCACGAGGTTCGGTACCCTGAGTGGCTGGCGAACCCCGTCGTCGTACCGAAGAAAGGCGGGAAGGAGCACATGTGTGTCGACTTCACCAACCTCAACAAGGCCTGTCCCCAAGACCCGTTCCCGCTCCCGCGCATCGACCAGATTGTCGACTCCACCGCCGAGTGTGACCTGATGTGCTTCCTGGACGCGTTTTCGGGCTATCATCAGATCAAGATGGCAGTGGAGGATGTGGAGAAGACGGCCTTCCTGACCCCGTGTGGGGTGTACTGCTACACTTGCATGTCGTTCGGGCTGCACAATGCAGGCGCGACCTTCCAACGGCTGATGCACATCGCCCTGGTTCAGCAGCTCGGGAGGAACGCTGAAGCCTACGTCAACAACATTGTGGTGAAATCTCGGGAGGCAAGAACTTTTATTCAAGACCTGGAGGAGACCTTCGCAAGCCTGTGCCAGGTAGACCTACGGCTCAACCCAGAGAAGTGCGCGTTCGGTGTCCCCTCTGGCAAGCTGCTGTGCTTCCTCGTGTCCCACAGGGGGATCGAGGCTAACCCGGAGAAGGTCAAGGTGATAGAGGACATGAGCCCACCACAAACTCTCAAGGAGATACAGAAGCTTGCAGGCTGCGTGACCTCGCTGGGGCGCTTCATCTCCAAGTTGGGAGAGCGCACCCTGCCATTCTTCAAGCTGATGAAGAAGAAGGGCCCGTTCGAGTGGACCTCGAAGGCTGACCAAGCGTTCCAAGACCTCAAGAGGTACCTGACCATCCCACCGGTGATGGTGGCACCTCGCCCTCTCGAGCCCTTGGTGCTTTACCTTGCCGCCACTCCCTACTCCGCTAGCGCAGCTCTGGTGGCGGTCCGGGAAGAGCGCAGGACCAAGGGTCCGCCGCACCGCGCCGTACCTCCTGCCGGGGCTATGAAGGACCCAGGAGGCACCGCAAAGACTGCAGCAATGCCAACGAGTGACCAGGCCCACCAAGGCGGCATTTGCGATCCAGCAGAGGCCCCGGTGGGCGACCAGGCTCTTGGGGACCCATCACCTCAGGAGACATCCCAACCTATGGCAGGCGCAGGCTCCGCCGACAGTGTCGACGCTCCTGCCCTCGTCGAGCACCCAGTGTACTTCGGCAGCACGGTATTGCGGGATGCAAGGGCACGGTACCTCATGCCTCAGAAGCTCTTGCTCGCGCTCTTAGTGGCCTCGCGCAAACTGTGGCACTACTTCCAAGGTCACCCAATCAAGGTCGTCTCGACCTACCCGCTAGAGAGGGTACTCAGGAGCCCCAACGCAGCTCGAAGAGTCGCCGAATAGAACATCAAGCTGCAAGCATTCCAACTGGAGTTCAGCACAACCAGGGTCATCAAGGGAGCCGTGCTCGCCGACTTCGTGGCGGAATGGACGGACGCCCCAGGGTTTGAAACAGGCGAGGACTGATCCCTCTCGCCGGGAAGTTAAGCACCAGATGGCTGGGTCATGTTTTTCGATGGCGCGTTCACACGCCAGGGCACGGGAGCTGGAGCAGTGCTCATCTCGCCCACTCAGGACAAGCTCTACTACGCTGTGCAGCTCTGCTTCCAGCAAGGCGAGAAGGTATCCAACAACATCGCAGAGTACGAAGGCCTCATCGCTGGCCTTAAGGCGGCCGTGGCCCTGGGGGTGAAGCGCCTCACCATCAGGGGCGACTCGTAGCTCCTCGTCAACTTATCCAACAAGGTATACAAGCCGAGGGATGAGCACATGGAGGCATACCTCGTGGAGGTACGCAAAATGGAAAAGCATTTCCTAGGTCTAGAGTTGCAGCACGTGCCCCGTGGCACCAACAAGGAGGCTGACGACATCGCCAAGAGGGCATCCAAGCGACAACCCCAAGAGCCTACCGTCTTTGAGGAGCGGCTCTTCAAGCCGTCAGCAGCACCTCCGCCTTCGGTGCCGGTGCCGCCTCGGGAGGAACTCCCCCAACCACCTGCCTCGGGAGCCCCGGCCTGCGGCCCGACCTCGAGAGCGCTGAGGGAGTCCTGGACTAAGGGGTCCTCGAGCGTCCGGCGTATTATCAATGGGCCGGACTGGTGGGCTGTGAAGACATGAAGGCCGAAGGCTGTACCCGTGTCCGGATTGGACTCTCCTTGGCGTGGAAGGCAAGCTTGGCAACCAACTATGAAGATTCCTTCTTATGTAACCGACTCTATGTAACCCTAGACCCCCCCAGTGTCTATATAAACCGAAGGATGTAGTCCAGAAAGGATATACTCATTACCATTGTCATACAGGCTAGGCTTCTAGAGTTTAGCCATTACGATGACGTGGTAGATCAACTCTTGTAATACTCATATTCATCAAGATCAATCAAGCAGGAAGTAGGGTATTACCTCCATAGAGAGGGCCCGAACCTGGGTAAACATCGTGTCCGCCGTCTCCTGCAACCATCGACCTTAGACGCACAGTTCGGGACACCCTACCCTAGATCCGCCGGTTTTGACACCGACATTGGTGCTTTCATTGAGAGTTCCACTGTGACGTCGATGAAAGGTTCAATGGCTTGCCTTGTCCTTAAAGACAACATCACCTCCGGGGGAGTCCTGGCCCCAGGCCAAACCCTCCAGCTGGGCGGCTTTGCCATGATCGCCCGTTCGGCTGTTGAGCCGACGATGACCTCTCAGGCCATCGAAAACCCCCTTCGCATCAACTCCGAACACTCCAAGCAGATGGATCCGGCAGAGTTTTCTTCCTTGAACGAGCTCCTAGATCGCATCACCGCTTTGGGAATCGCCACAGATTACGATCAGATCGGGCCTAAAACCGATCAAGGAGAAATCAAAACTCCACCTGTCACCCATCAGATCGCGGTAGTCGAGGAGCAGGACGGCGAGTTTTCTTCTATATCGAAGATGGACAATGTTCAGATCGCCGATCAAGAAGAACCGGATCCCACCAGCGAAAGGATGCGACCAGCCCTCCAAACATAGAATCGGAAGGCAGTCCTAAGCAATCAGAAGATACTCTGGAGCCCGGACTGTTGAGTCTGGAAGGTCTTCAAACTCCGGATAATCGGTCAGGTCAGGGTTTGGATTTAATTCCACCCACCCACCCGGACATAGACGCTCTCATGAGCGTAAAACAACAGTCTCAGGAAATGGTCCACCACTTCTGGGCCAGATTCCTCCTTGTCAAAGACAAGGTAAAAGATTGCCGCGACGAGGACGCGATATCAATGTTCTGCAACAATTGCATGGACGAAGGAATCCTCAACACCATCAATCGCCGCCG
Source organism: Triticum aestivum (assembly GCF_018294505.1). Taxonomy (NCBI): domain Eukaryota; kingdom Viridiplantae; phylum Streptophyta; class Magnoliopsida; order Poales; family Poaceae; genus Triticum; species Triticum aestivum. The sequence goes on from NC_057802.1 coordinate 144,308,210, forward strand.
CATACTGAAGTTCGCTGACTTAGCAACTATCGTACAGAAGTACAGCGTGATGGAAAGCGCCTGGAAAACTCAGGCAGCTTGTTGGGAACCGTCAGTCCCAACTCAACTCCTCCTACAAGCAAAGAGGGCGCACCCCCGTGGCACGCCCAGTCCAACAGTCAAGAAACATAAACCCATTACGCAGCACGGCACCGTTCTGGAGGGACGGCTCGATGGCCCATGCAAAATACACACGACACCAGATACCGTGGCAACCCACAACCTTAGAGCATGTTGGATACTTTGGCAGGTAGCCAAGAGCGGCGGGGACATCCTTATCAACGACACCCCAGAACAGCACCCTCCAGAAAACGACGACACAAGAGTATTGACGGTCTTTGAGACATTCGCTTCAAACAACAAGCGCAAAAGGCACTTCGCGACCTCGCCGAAGTCTGCCAAATCACTGCAATAAACCCTTGGAACGACACGGCTATAACATTTAATGCCGGTGATGAACCAAAGTACAGGACAGCCCGAGTGCCAGCTGCATTAGTCCTCAGTCCCATCATGGACGGGTTTCGACTTACCAAGGTGCTCATGGACGGCGGCAGCGAACTAAACCTCGTTTAGGAGGACCCACTCCACAAAATGGAAATAGACAGGAGCCGCATCAAGCAAAGTAGCACCACCTTCCGAGGAATCATTCCCAGTTGAGACGCGCGATGCGCAAGAAAAATCACACTTGACGTGGTATTCGGCACGCCGCAGAATTATCAGTCCGAAGAAATCACCTTCCAAGTGGCCCCTTTCAGCAGCGGATACCACGTCCTGTTGGGGCGGGATGCTTTTACACGCTTCCAAGCTATACCTCATTACGGGTATATGAAGCTCAAAATGCCCGGACCAAATGGTATAATCACTCTCGTCAGTGATCCGGACATAGCACTACGCGCTCAAACCAAAACTGCATTGTTGGATATGGGGTTCCGGCAAAACCCTTAAGGTTCGAACTCTGGGGTGCGCGCGGAGATCTTCCCCCTACCGATCCACGTCCCAACGCCTCACTGAGAATCTAAGCTACACGATCAAGAACACAAGAGACACGAGGTTTATACTGGTTCGGGCCATCGTTGTGGTGTGATACCCTAATCTAGTGTGGTGTGGTGGATTGCCTTAGGGGCTGATGATGAACAGTACAGAGGAAGAACAGCCTCGCGAGGGGTGTTCTTGAGCTGGTGCGGTGTGTTTGAGCTAGGATCGATCCCCCTCTCTACTGTGGTGGCTAGCTCTATATATAGAGGCCCTGGTCCTTTTCCCAAATATTGAGCGGGAAGGGCGCCAACAACGGCCATTTTGAAGGGGAACATCTAGTACAAGTTATCCTGACTAAAGGTGGTCTTCGGCTGCCAAAGGCACTGGCGGTGACGCCGTCTTGGGCTCCACGGTGACCTCCGTCCTGCCGCTCTGCTGGTCTTGGTATCGTTGCACTGGAATGGTAACCTTTGCTTGATGCCTTGGTACTCCGCGTCTGTGCTTGCCCCCTTTGCACCAACGAGGAAACAAGGACACTGCATAGGCCGATGCCCGCCTGGCCTCGATCGTCATGGCTTGCGTCACGGGCACCTCGCGAGGTACCCCTGCCTTGATCTCTCCGCCTCCTCGCGAGCCTGCCTGGTGAGGTCGATCCTGAGGAAGCCTTGCGTCGTCCGCCCCGCGAGGCTTGGCCCCTTGCGAGGGTCTTGAGCTTGGGTTGATGAAGATGGGCCGTACTGGGCCACCCCTTGAGCCACACCGCAGGCAGGCAAGTCTGGGGACCCCCGTTCCCAGAACGCCGACAATAGCCCCCGGGCCCAAGGCGCGCTCGGGCTTGGCTTAGCAGCGAAGCGAAAGGGCAAGTGCAGAGCGCCGCGGGCCCCAACAGCCTGCGGCCTTGGTCGCCGCGTGGCGGTTGATTGGACGTGGGCGTCTCCGCTTCCCCACGTTGCCTTGGCAACCGTCCGATTTGACGAGTCCCTGCATGCGAAAATGGGTCATGATTACCTGCGATCATGGAGGCTGATGGTTGGCCTCCCCCGGGCTATAAGTACAGGGGGCGTGAGACCCCGCAGTCCATCTCCTCCCGCTCCGCTTGCTTCTTCTTCCTCCTTCCCCCAGCTGCTCGCCATGTTCCATGGCGCCCGCAAAGAGGTTCTCAGCCGCGGAAAAAGGGAAGGCTCGCCAGGAAGGGCCTGGTTCTCCTCCACCCAAGCGTGGCCGACGCCATCCCCGCAAGCATCCTGCGACTCCTGCAGCGTCTCCTTCTGATCGTGATCCTTCGCGCGTGTAACACCCCGCATGTAACTTGCCATATTTGTAACTCCGACTCTTGCCATTTCCGGCTATGTGATATGTTTTTCCCTCCATTGTTGGGTTTTGTCTTTCGTTTTGTATTTTTTCATGTCATGCATTTTCATATCATGTCATCATGCGCATTACATTTGCATACGTGTTCGTCTCATGCATCCGAGCATTTTCCCCGTTGTCCGTTTTGCAATCCGGCGCTCCTATCTCCTCCGGTGCACCCCTCTTGTTTTCTTTCGTGTGCGTGTGTCAAACTTTCTCGGAATGGACCGAGGCTTGTTAAGTGGTCTTAATATACCACCCGGAGACTACCGGTCAAGTTTCGTTCCATTCGGAGGTCGTTTGGTACTCCAACAGTTAACCGGGCATCCGCAAAGTCCATTTGAGTGTCCAGCAGAAACCCCCTCCAAAACCAGCCCAAAACCCACCAAACTCTCTTCCATGCTCTAGGTCGTTCGATCATGATCGTGTGGGCGAAAACCGCACCTCATTTGGAGTCTCCTAGCTCCCTCTACCTATTTATAAGTGGGCATCCCGAAAAACGAAATCTCAGACGAAACCCTAACCCTCTTCCTCCGCGCCGCGCCGGACGCGTCCGCTCCGGCCGGACAACGTCTGCCGCGCGCCTGGCCAACCGGAGCGCGACACGTGTCCCGCCGGCCTCTCCCCCGCGCCGCCGGCCCGCAGGCCCATCGCCGGCCCTCCCGGGCCCGAGCTCCGCCGCAGCCCGACGCTCGCCGACCCCGCCGCCCTCGCCGCCTCCGGCACCCGAGCTCCGCCGCCGCCCGACGTCCGCCGGCCGCCGCCGCGCCGGTCCCCGCCGGCGCCGCCCTCCGCCGCCCCCGCCGGCGACCCCCGCGTCCGGCGCCTCCTCTCCTTCCCACGGCCGCCGCCACCGCCTCCTTTCCTCCTCCCGCCGGCGAGCGAGCCCGAGCTCGAGCGAGTCGCTCGATCCGATCTGGTACAGTCCCGTTGACCTTCCCCTCGCGTCCGTTTTTTTCCTAAGTCCCAGATTTTTATCAGCAAGTGCTCCTGTTCCCGATGCAATAACTCTGGGCATGTAGCTTCGATTCGCGCGTGTAATATGTCAAACTGTTCGCCTCGTGATGCTCTTCATTTTGTTCAATTGCACCATGTTCTTTAGAGGTCATCTTGATGCCCAAATCTTCGTTGGAAGAGGGCTAGTTGCTGTTAATCTCTGGTTCTTATCAGTACTTGGAGATTTGTCATTTTTGTATCATTTATTCTGTGCATCTTTTGAGCATGAGCTCTACATGTGTTTTGAAGTATCCCATTCCATCTTTCCAGTAGTGTAGTCCATGTATTTTTGTGATCTCTGTCGTGACTAGCACAAGCATGCAAAGTAGGCCCCGTAATATTTCTGATTTCAGGGACTTAGTGATTTCTCTAAGTCTTTGTCTGCTGTAATTTTGTTGCCATGTAAACTTGATGCTACAGAGAGATCCATGCATATTTTGGAGATGTTCAGTAAGTATGTTTTGTAGCTATAGTTGTAATTGATCCACTCCTGCAATTGGTTGCAATTTTAGAGTACCATAGCATGACTCAATCTTGCTCTACTTGTGCTATAAAATATTTCTGGCAGATTCTTAACATGACATGCATTTTTGCCAAGCTTATTGTAGTTGATCCATACATGCTATGTAATTGTTCTTTCCATGGATAGCTTCATAAACAAGCCATCTTGCTGTAGGTATGCTTGGTTTGTCATGCATTGCTCTGTAGTGAGTGCATCAAGCTCACAAAGAGGCCTACATATTAATATTTCTGCCATGCTCTGTTTTCTGCTAAGTCTGAAACCTGATAACGAAACTTGCTATGTTTACATGCTTCCCATCATATCTTCTGGCCCTTTTTGGCTTATGGTCAGTAAGGGACTTTTGTCATGTGCATTTAGTAGAACACTACTGTGCCTTGTTTTGCTATCTTAAGTTCCTGTAGCATGTTGGTTTCGTGCTCTGAACATTGCTACCTGATGCTGATTTCTGCCATGTCCAGTTTTTCACCAAGTCTGTGAACCTGTAATCTTTTGCACTTTTGCCATGCTTGTTTGAGCTTGATATGTTGTGAAATAGCCGTAGCTCAGTGTTCATCTTTTGTCAAAAATCTCCTGTAGATTACTTCCATGTGCTTTGTTGCTATGTTGGGGTGCTGTAGCATTGTTACTTGTTGTATTTTAAGTGCTATCTTGCTGTTTATCGCAGATTAGTGTCATTCTTGTTTTGCTTGCCATTTGCAAACCGTGTATCCGATTCCGGTGATCTTTATATCGATTTCGACCGAAATCATCTCATCTTTCCAGTGGCATGCTTGGTTTGCCAAGTTACTGCCATGTTCGTCATTTTCCTTCCGGAGCACGCATATGCATCGCATATCATAACTTGCATATCATACATGTTGCATCATGTTGCTTGCGCATTTCTCGTTGTTGATTATGGTTCCATTTGTTTGTGTTCTTGTCTTGGGTAGAGCCGGGAGACGAGTTCGTGAACGAGGAACCTGTCGAGTACGCTTACGAGGATCAAGCTTTCGACAACTCTGAGGATCTTGCAGGCAAGATGACCACCCCTCGAAATCACTTCTATCTTCGCTATGCTAGTTGTTCGCTCTATTGCCATGCTCCGCTACCTATCACTTGATATATCATGTCTCCTATTTTAAGCCATGTCAGCCTCTAACCATCCTCTCCTAGCAAACCGTTGTGTGGCTATGTTACCGGTTTTGCTCAGCCCCTCTTATAGCGTTGCTAGTTGCAGGTGAAGTTGAAGTTTGTTCCATGTCGGAACATGGACATGTTGGGATATCACAATATCTCTTATTTAATTAATGCATCTATATATTTTGGTAAAGGGTGGAAGGCTCGGCCTTATGCCTGGTGTTTTGTTCCACTCTTGCCGCCCTAGTTACTGTTATACCGGGATTATGTTCCTTGAGTTTGCGTTCCTTACGTGGTCGGGTGATTTATGGGACCCCCTTGACAGTTCGCCTTGAATAAAACTCCTCCAGCAAGGCCCAACCTTGGTTTTACTATTCGCTACCTAAACCTTTTTCCCCCGGGTTTTCGCGAGCCCGAGGGTCATCTTATTTTAACCCCCCCGGGCCAGTGCTCCTTCGAGTGTTGGTCCGAACTGAGCAGACTGCGGGGCCCCCTCCTGGAAACTCGAGGTCTGGTTTTACTCGTAGGATGTCTCATCCGGTGTGCCCTGAGAACGAGATATGTGCAGCTCCTATCGGGATTTGTCGGCACATTCGGGTGGCTTTGCTGGTCTTGTTTTACCATTGTCGAGATGTCTTGTAAACCGGGATTCCGAGACTGATCGGGTCTTTCCGGGAGAAGGTTTATCCTTCGTTGACCGTGAGAGCTTATGATGGGCTAAGTTGGGACACCCCTGCAGGGTATTATCTTTCGAAAGCCGTGCCCGCGGTTATGAGGCAGATGGGAATTTGTTAATGTCCGGTTGTAGATAACTTGTCACTTGACCCAATTAAAATACACCAAGTGCGTGTGTAGCCGTGATGGTCTCTTCTCGGCGGAGTCCGGGAAGTGAACACGGTCTGTGTTATGTATGACGTAAGTAGGTGTTCAGGATCACTTCTTGGTCATTGCTAGATGACGACCGCTCCTTTGCTTCTCTTCTCGCTCTCATTTGCGCAGTTAGCCACCATACATGCTTTTGCCGCTGCAGCTCCACCTCTTTGCACCTCCTTGTCCTACAAGCTTAAATAGTCTTGATCTCGCGGGTGTGAGATTGCTGAGTCCCCGTGACTCACAGATTCTACCAAAACAGTTGCAGGTGCCGACGATGCCAGTGCAGATGACGGCGTCGATCTCAAGTGGGAGTTCGACGAGGAACGTGGTCGTTACTATGTGTCCTTTCTTGATGATCAGTAGCGGAGCCCAGTTGGGACGATCGGGGATCTAGCATTTGGGGTTGTCTTATTTTCATCCGGATTTTGACCGTAGTCGGTCTATATGATTGTATTTTGGATGATGTATGATGATATTTATGTATTGTGTGAAGTGGCGATTGTAAGCCAACTCTTTATCCCATTCTTGTTCATTACATGGGATTGTGTGAAGATGACCCTTCTTGCGACAAAACCACTATGCGGTTATGCCTCTAAGTCGTGCCTCGACACGTGGGAGATATAGCCGCATCGTGGGCGTTACAAGTTGGTAATCAGAGCCATCCCCGACTTAGGAGCCCCCTGCTTGATCGAATCGCTGGCGTTGTTGAGTCTAGAACAAAAATGTTTTGAGTCTTAGGACTATATATATCGGAGAGTAGGATTCTTTTTACTCCTCAGTCCCTTCGTCGCTCTGGTGAGGTCTCCTGACGTAGAAGTTTTGACTATTCTCTCCTCAAATTTCACTAAAAAAATTTAGGATCACGCGGGTATCTTGGAATCGTTCCGATCGATTTGTGACGAGAACATTGTTCTTGGTGCCTCCTGTCATTTAGGGGTTGTGGCAGTGTCCCGGGGAGTTGAGCTCCGAGGTGTTGTCGTCACAATTTTATCGTTGCAGTTCTGGAATACCTGAGTTTCGCCGACATCGAAATCTCTTTTATGCAGTTGTTGGTGAGATCACCTCGACGCCACCCAGTACTGGGGCGGGAGTTCGGGAGTATTGCCATAACTTGTATAACGGATGTTTTTCGAAGGTTGAGGTAAACGATTTCCGAAGGTTTCTTGGTTATGTGTTGACGGATGGATACAGCTGGATCTAGGGATTGTTAGTTTGGGTGATATATATTTGTGTCCCCTGTATCCCCTACACCAGATTGCATAACCAGAAAGTTTCGGGAGTTTATAAGTGGGAATTCAAGTAGCCTTAGGATTTCTTTCCGACAGACGCATGATATGAGATTGGGGTTCGACGTCTAGTGGTCCGCCTGTATACGGTTGATTTTACAGTGGTCTCGTTGTGTCTTAAAGAGTCCATGGCTTTTCCGACTCGGGGACGCTTCGTATGTCATGTGCACAGCCTTGTACATGATGGTGCTGTACGATTGAGCCCGTGTGGGCCCCACCACGAAAACTTCGGACGAAATTTCTATCATATGTTTGTTCCGGCTTATTCTGCAAGCCAATACTTTGTTTTATTTTGTATTGTGGTATTCGAGTTCCCTTCGAATTCATATGTTCATTCCATATCTTTTTCAAGTGGCTTCTCAACTTATGGAAGTGTGATGATTTACTACGGAATTCATTCGTTCATCTTCGTTCGAATGTTTATTGTGAAGACTATATGTTGCAATTTCTATCCGTTGATTCTACTTATCTTTTGTCTATCAAGATGCTAACGGATGTCACCCTCTTCAGGATGGCTCCGCCAACGCGTCAGAATCCGGATCGCAATGAAGGGAGTCAAGCGAACCCTCCGCCACCACCTCCACCTCCGGAGGCATGGCAAGCAATCATGGTAGCCACCAACGCCAATGCTCAGATGATTCTGCAACTCTTGCAAGAACGTACTCAAGGGCAAGGCAATCAAGGTCAAGGCAACAATCAGTTTCACTTTGCCACTCTCAACCAGTTTCTCGCAAATCAGCCCAAGTCTTTCAGCTACTGTGCCGAGGCCACGGATGCCGATGATTGGCTCGTGGACATCAACAAGCATTTTGAATGTAGCAATGTCAGGCCTGAGGACTTTGTCAAGTTCGCTTCTTTCGAGCTCAAGGACCAAGCCGCTGATTGGTTTCAGCAATACAAAGATTCCAGAGGAGGTCGTGTGATTACTTGGACTGACTTCTGTCGGGACTTCAAAGCGCACCACATTCCACAAAGTGTTGTTGAGAGCAAGCGTGAGGAGTTCCGCAATATCAAGCAAGGAAACATGTCTGTGTATCAATACAACATTCAGTTCCAAAAACTTGCTCGCTTCGCTAAACAAGACGTTCCTGATGAGAAGAGCGTGATCTATCACTTCAGAGGTGGCCTTAAAGAGGATCTGCAGTTAGCTCTCGTTCTTGTTGAGCCTACTCACTTTGATCAATTCTACAATATGGCACTGAAGCAAGAGGCTGCTCAGCTTAAGTGTGAGGCTTCTAAGAAAAGAGTCAGGGACGCAGTTCAGTCTTCTTCTTCCTCACTTGTGACAGCTAAGCAACAGAAGTTCTGGTTGCCTCCTCCTCCTCCGTTTCGTCAGCCTTACCAGCAGAAGAACAAAGGTGGCCACGGTTCTTCAAACTCTTCCAACTCTGGCTATCAGAACAAGTCTCAGAATCAAGCTCCCAAGTCCAATGCTCCTTATCACCGTCCACTCTCAGAGGTGACTTGCAACAAATGTCAGCAGAAAGGTCACTATGCTAACAAGTGCTTCAACCAGAGGCGTCTTCCTCCTCCTCCTGTCAGATCTTCCAGCAATGCAGTGGTCAAGCATAATCCAAAGTCTGCAAAGGTGAACATGATGAATGCAGCTCAAGCGGAGGAATCTACTGATGTGATAATGGGTAATCTCTCAGTTAATGATATTCCTGCAAAAGTTCTTTTTGATACTGGTGCATCGCATTCTTTCTTGTCATACCCATTTGCATCGAAGCACAATGTTGACACAGAGATTTTATCCAAAGTCATGCAAGTTGTTTCTCCGGGTAAGCTTTTGTCGTCTAGTTTGGTTGCTCCCGATGTTTCCATCAAGATGGGCGACTATAGATTCCAGTCTTCTCCAATTGTTCTTGGTGATTCGGATATTGATCTTATTCTCGGGATGGACTGGCTTTCTAAGCACAAGGCTCAACTTGATTGTGCTGCCAGAGAAATTCAATTGACACACTCGTCTGAGGATGTGATTATTTTTGCCGCTCGTGATGAAGCCATTCGGTTTTTCTCTCTCAATGAGAAGGGCGAATTGGATGCCATCTCTCAAATTCCAGTCGTTTGCGAGTATCAAGATGTTTTTCCAGAAGAGCTTCCGGGTATGCCTCCGCACCGGCCAGTTGAGTTCGTTATCGAACTAGAGCCTGGTACTGTACCCGTTTGCAAGCGTCCATACAAGCTTGGACCAAACGAGCTGAAGGAATTGAAGAAGCAGCTCGATGAACAAGAACGTCTGGGTTTGATCAGACCGAGTTCTTCTCCATGGGGTTGTGGTGTTCTTTTTGTCAAGAAGAAGGATGGCACGGACCGACTTTGTGTCGACTACCGTCCATTGAACAAGAAGACAATCAAGAACAAGTATCCACTTCCCAACATCAATGAGCTATTTGAGCAACTCAAAGGGGCTAAAGTATTCTCGAAGCTTGACCTTCGTATGGGTTATCATCAGATTCGCATTCGTGAAGAAGATATTCCTAAGACAGCATTCAGAACAAGCTTTGGTTCTTATGAATATACTGTCGTGTCTTTCGGCCTTGTCAATGCTCCTCCGGTGTTCTCTCGGATGATGAATTTCATCTTCAACCCCTATACCAATGAATTCGTTCTGGTGTATCTCGATGATATCTTGGTCTTCTCCAAGAATAAGCAGGATCATGCCGAACATTTGCGATTGGTGCTCGACAAGCTCAGAGAGTATCAATTCTATGCGAAGTTCTCCAAATGTGAGTTTTGGCTCGATGAAGTTCTTTTCCTTGGTCACATCATCTCCGCCAAAGGCATCGCTGTTAACCCCGAGAAGGTGTCCGCAGTTCTGGATTGGGAACCTCCTCAAAATGTCAAGCAGCTCCGCAGTTTTCTGGGTCTTGCAAGCTATTGCCGAAGATTCGTTGAGAATTTCTCCAAGATTGCAAAGCCTCTTTCCAATCTCCTTCAGAAGCATGTGAAATTCGTCTGGTCTCCTGAGTGTGACATTGCTTTCAACACTCTCAAACAGAAACTAGTCACAGCTCCTGTCTTGACTCCTCCTGATGAATCCAAGCCGTATGAAGTTTTCTGTGATGCTTCTCTCCAAGGTCTCGGTGCTGTGTTAATGCAAGAGAAGAAAGTTGTGGCCTATACCTCTCGGCAGTTGAAGCCCAACGAGAAAAACTACCCCACGCACGATCTTGAGTTGGCGGCAGTTGTCCATGCATTGATTACGTGGAGACATCTCTTGTTGGGAAGACAAGTGGACATTTTCACTGATCACAAGAGTCTCAAGTATATCTTCACGCAGCCCAACCTCAACCTCAGGCAGACTCGATGGGTCGAAATGATTCAAGAGTACAATCCGAGTATTGAAATTACTCCAGGCAAGGCAAATGTCATTGCAGATGCTTTAAGCAGGAAAGCTTATTGCAACAGCTTAATTCTCAAGCCTTTCCAGCCGGATCTTTGTGAAGCTTTCCGCAAGCTGAATCTCCAAGTTGTTCCTCAAGGCGTTCTTGCCAACCTCATAGTATCTCCTACTTTGGAAGATCAAATTCGTGAGGCACAACTCCTTGATGCCATGGTGAAGAAGGTGAAACGTGGTATCGACAAGGCTCTTTCCAAATACAAGTGCTATCGCATTGATGACAGAGACACTTTGTTCTTCGAGGACCGGATTGTGGTTCCGAAAGGTGATCTAAGGAAAGTCATAATGAACGAGGTGCACAATTCTCTCCTTTCCATTCATCCTGGAAGTACGAAGATGTATCATGACCTTAGGCAGTCGTATTGGTGGACTCGAATGAAGCGAGAGATTGCTCAATTCGTGAATGAATGTGATGTCTGCCGAAGAGTGAAAGCAGAACACCAACGACCAGCTGGTCTCCTCCAACCTCTTGCTATCCCAGAATGGAAGTTTGATCATATCGAAATGGACTTCGTGACTGGATTTCCCAAATCCAAGCGCGGAAATGATGCTATCTTTGTTGTCATCGACAAGCTCTCTAAAGTGGCTCATTTCCTCCCAATCAAAGAATCCATCACAGCAGCTCAGCTGGCAGAGCTCTACACCTCCAGAATTGTCTCCTTGCACGGCATTCCACAATTGATTTCTTCGGATCGTGGAAGCATCTTCACCTCTAAGTTCTGGGACTCCTTCCAGAAGGCCATGGGCACAAACATTCGCTTCAGCACAGCTTTCCACCCTCAAACTAGTGGCCAAGTCGAGCGAGTCAATCAAATTCTTGAAGATATGCTCAGGGCTTGTGTCATTTCCTTTGGCATGAAATGGGAAGATTGTCTTCCATATGCTGAATTCTCCTACAACAACAGCTTCCAAGCGAGTTCGGGCAAGGCCCCATTCGAGATTCTCTATGGCAGAAAGTGTCGTACCCCTCTCAATTGGTCAGAGTCTGGCGAACGCCAACTTCTTGGCAATGACTTAATCACTGAAGCTGAAGAAATGTGTAAAGTCATCCGTGATAATCTCAAAGCCGCGCAATCGCGTCAGAAGAGCTACTATGATAGTAAGCATCGTGATTTGGCATTCGAGATCGGAGACCATGTCTACCTCCGCGTCTCTCCAATGAAAGGCACTCATCGCTTCGGTATCAAAGGGAAGCTTGCCCCAAGATACGTGGGTCCTTTCAAGATCATTGGTAAAAGAGGCGACCTCGCCTATCAACTTGAGCTTCCTTCCAACTTCGCGAACGTGCACGATGTGTTCCACGTGTCACAGCTCCGCAAGTGCTTCAAGACGCCTGAGCGCACTATCGACTTCGAAGAGATTGACCTCCAAGAAGATTTGTCTTGTCATGAGCACCCCGTTGCTATTCTTGAGGAAACTGAGCGCAAGACTCGCAACAAGTCTATCAAATTCCTGAAAGTGAAGTGGTCGCACCATTCCGACCGGGAAGCCACCTGGGAACGCGAGGACCATCTCCGTTCCGAATATCCGGAGTTCTTTCAGTCCTAGATCTCGGGACGAGATCCTCTCGTAGTGGTGGAGTGTTGTAACACCCCGCATGTAACTTGCCATATTTGTAACTCCGACTCTTGCCATTTCCGGCGATGTGATATGTTTTTCCCTCCGTTGTTGGGTTTTGTCTTTCGTTTTGTATTTTGTCATGTCATGCATTTTCATATCATGTCATCATGCGCATTACATTTGCATACGTGTTCGTCTCATGCATCCGAGCATTTTCCCCGTTGTCCGTTTTGCAATCCGGCGCTCCTATCTCCTCCGGTGCACCCCTCTTGTTTTCTTTCGTGTGCGTGTGTCAAACTTTCTCGAAATGGACCGAGGCTTGTTAAGTGGTCTTAATATACCACCCGGAGACTACCGGTCAAGTTTCGTTCCATTCGGAGGTCGTTTGGTACTCCAACGGTTAACCGGGCATCCGCAAAGTCCATTTGAGTGTCCAGCAAAAACACCCTCCAAAACCAGCCCAAAACCCACCAAACTCTCTTCCATGCTCTAGGTCGTTCGATCACGATCGTGTGGGCGAAAACCGCACCTCATTTGGAGTCTCCTAGCTCCCTCTACCTATTTATAAGTGGGCATCCCGAAAAACGAAATCTCAGACGAAACCCTAACCCTCTTCCTCCGCGCCGCGCCGGACGCGTCCGCTCCGGCCGGACAACGTCCGCCGCGCGCCCGGCCAACCGGAGCGCGACACGTGTCCCGCCGGCCTCTCCACCGCGCCGCCGGCCCGCAGGCCCATCGCCGGCCCTCCCGGGCCCGAGCTCCGCCGCCGCCCGACGCTCGCCGACCCCGCCGCCCTCGCCGCCTCCGGCACCCGAGCTCCGCCGCCGCCCGACGTCCGCCGGCCGCCGCCGCGCCGCGGGCCCCGCCACCGACCGCCGCCGCGCCGGTCCCCGCCGGCGCCGCCCTCCGCAGCCCCCGCCGGCGACCCCCGCGTCCGGCGCCTCCTCTCCTTCCCACGGCCGCCGCCACCGCCTCCTTTCCTCCTCCCGCCGGCGAGCGAGCCCGAGCTCGAGCGAGTCGCTCGATCCGATCTGGTACAGTCCCGTTGACCTTCCCCTCGCGTCCGTTTTTTTCCCAAGTCCCAGATTTTTATCAGCAAGTGCTTCTGTTCCCGATGCAATAACTCTGGGCATGTAGCTCCGATTCACGCGTGTAATATGTCAAACTGTTCGCCTCGTGATGCTCTTCATTTTGTTCAATTGCACCATGTTCTTTAGAGGTCATCTTGATGCCCAAATCTTCGTTGGAAGAGGGCTAGTTGCTGTTAATCTCTGGTTCTTATCAGAACTTGGAGATTTGTCATTTTTGTATCATTTATTCTGTGCATCTTTTGAGCATGAGCTCTACATGTGTTTTGAAGTATCCCATTCCATCTTTCCAGTAGTGTAGTCCATGTATTTTTGTGATCTCTGTCGTGACTAGCACAAGCATGCAAAGTAGGCCCCGTAATATTTCTGATTTCAGGGACTTAGTGATTTCTCTAAGTCTTTGTCTGCTGTAATTTTGTTGCCATGTAAACTTGATGCTACAGAGAGATCCATGCATATTTTGGAGATGTTCAGTAAGTATGTTTTGTAGCTATAGTTGTAATTGATCCACTCCTGCAATTGGTTGCAATTTTAGAGTACCATAGCATGGCTCAATCTTGCTCTACTTGTGCTATAAAATATTTCTGGCAGATTCTTAACATGACATGCATTTTTGCCAAGCTTAGTGTAGTTGATCCATACATGCTATGTAATTGTTCTTTCCATGGATAGCTTCATAAACAAGCCATCTTGCTGTAGGTATGCTTGGTTTGTCATGCATTGCTCTGTAGTGAGTGCATCAAGCTCACAAAGAGGCCTACATATTAATATTTCTGCCATGCTCTGTTTTCTGCTAAGTCTGAAACCTGATAACGAAACTTGCTATGTTTACATGCTTCCCATCATATCTTCTGGCCCTTTTTGGCTTATGGTCAGTAAGGGACTTTTGTCATGTGCATTTAGTAGAACACTACTGTGCCTTGTTTTGCTATCTTAAGTTCCTGTAGCATGTTGGTTTCGTGCTCTGAACATTGCTACCTGATGCTGATTTCTGCCATGTCCAGTTTTTCACCAAGTCTGTGAACCTGTAATCTTTTGCACTTTTGCCATGCTTGTTTGAGCTTGATATGTTGTGAACTAGCCGTAGCTCAGTGTTCATCTTTTGTCAAAAATCTCCTGTAGATTACTTCCATGTGCTTTGTTGCTATGTTGGGGTGCTGTAGCATTGTTACTTGTTGTATTTTAAGTGCTATCTTGCTGTTTATCGCAGATTAGTGTCATTCTTGTTTTGCTTGCCATTTGCAAACCGTGTATCCGATTCCGGTGATCTTTATATCGATTTCGACCGAAATCATCTCATCTTTCCAGTGGCATGCTTGGTTTGCCAAGTTACTGCCATGTTCGTCATTTTCCTTCCGGAGCACGCATATGCATCGCATATCATAACTTGCATATCATACATGTTGCATCATGTTGCTTGCGCATTTCTCGTTGTTGATTATGGTTCCATTTGTTTGTGTTCTTGTCTTGGGTAGAGCCGGGAGACGAGTTCGTGAACGAGGAACCTGTCGAGTACGCTTACGAGGATCAAGCTTTCGACAACTCTGAGGATCTTGCAGGCAAGATGACCACCCCTCGAAATCACTTCTATCTTCGCTATGCTAGTTGTTCGCTCTATTGCCATGCTCCGCTACCTATCACTTGATATATCATGTCTCCTATTTTAAGCCATGTCAGCCTCTAACCATCCTCTCCTAGCAAACCGTTGTGTGGCTATGTTACCGCTTTTGCTCAGCCCCTCTTATAGCGTTGCTAGTTGCAGGTGAAGTTGAAGTTTGTTCCATGTCGGAACATGGACATGTTGGGATATCACAATATCTCTTATTTAATTAATGCATCTATATATTTTGGTAAAGGGTGGAAGGCTCGGCCTTATGCCTGGTGTTTTGTTCCACTCTTGCCGCCCTAGTTACTGTTATACCGGGATTATGTTCCTTGAGTTTGCGTTCCTTACGCGATCGGGTGATTTATGGGACCCCCTTGACAGTTCGCCTTGAATAAAACTCCTCCAGCAAGGCCCAACCTTGGTTTTACTATTCGCTACCTAAACCTTTTTCCCCCGGGTTTTCGCGAGCCCGAGGGTCATCTTATTTTAACCCCCCCGGGCCAGTGCTCCTTCGAGTGTTGGTCCGAACTGAGCAGACTGCGGGGCCCCCTCCTGGAAACTCGAGATTACTGAGTCCCCGTGACTCACAGATTCTACCAAAAC
Organism: Triticum aestivum; assembly: GCF_018294505.1. Lineage (NCBI taxonomy): Eukaryota > Viridiplantae > Streptophyta > Magnoliopsida > Poales > Poaceae > Triticum > Triticum aestivum. The sequence continues at coordinate 144,323,628 of NC_057802.1, forward strand.
AGTTGTAGGTGCCGACGATGCCAGTGCAGATGACGGCGTCGATCTCAAGTGGGAGTTCGACGAGGAACGTGGTCGTTACTATGTGTCCTTTCCTGATGATCAGTAGCGGAGCCCAGTTGGGACGATCGGGGATCTAGCATTTTGGGTTGTCTTATTTTCATCTGGATTTTGACCGTAGTCGGTCTATATGATTGTATTTTGGATAATGTATGATGATATTTATGTATTGTGTGAAGTGGCGATTGTAAGCCAACTCTTTATCCCATTCTTGTTCATTACATGGGATTGTGTGAAGATGACCCTTCTTGCGACAAAACCACTATGCGGTTATGCCTCTAAGTCGTGCCTCGACACGTGGGAGATATAGCCGCATCGTGGGCGTTACAGCGCGGTGAAGGCCACTCGATTGGCGGGGAAAGGCGTGTCGTGGCTGCGCGGCCTCCCCGTCCACGCTTTCACTCGGCAGAGGTGCTGCCGGAGTTTGTCGTGTGGTCGACGGATCCAGCCGGCAACTGGCTCGAGCTTCCCCTCTTCTTTGCCAGCGAACTGCCGGCCGGTGCCCCCGGCGGGCTCTGGCTCCAGGCGGACGGCTGCTGCAGCAGGGCCTCCTGGGTCGCGGTGAAGATCTCCGCCGCCGGGAGCGTGGCCCTGGCCCGCGGTTGGCAGACGTTTGCCCGCGCGCGCAGCCTGGGCTGGCGGTGCACCCTCCACTTCAAGTTTGATGGCGACGCGACCCTAGGGTGTTTGGAGAAGACGATCGCCGCGTCGGGTGTTGCCCTGAAGACAACAACGGCGACGAGGGCGAAGGCGAGCTTGCTCCTGGCGGCGTCCGCAGCTCACCGAGCTTCAGTGGCTCTTCCTCTGGTGATAGCTCCTCCAGCGATGGCCGCGATCAGCCGCCACGTCGCCGTGCCCGCTTTGAGGGAGGTAGCGGGTCGTCCCACCGTCGCGCCTTGGTGAAGTGCGAGGAGGTGTCTAGTTGAGCTTAGGAGGGCGGTACGGGCCCCTCCTCGCGAGCCATCGAGCGGTGCGCCGCGTTTATTTTGTTTTTCTCTTTTTCCTGCATTGAGAGAGAGAAGTATGGGGCCCTGTAGGGGGCGTGCAAGACTATTTTCTTTAATGATCATGCTATTTCTACCATTCCCGTGCTTTGTTATGGTGTTGTTACTGTGTGTTCGCGTGTAGGAACAACTTAGCTCGGGAGGTTCGCTGTAGTTTTCGCCCCGCGAGGTACTTGTCTGGGGCCTCGCCGGGCGTCTTAGGGCCTGCAAAAATTAGTTGGGAGGATAGCTTGAGAACCTTTGCCGCGAGGGTAATCAGCTTAGGTCCCTCGTTTGTGTCGCGATGCCCGTGGGGCATGGACCGGGAGGGGTGCCCCCGCTGGAAACTTGAGTGAGGGAGCCTCTCAAAATCAGGCAAGAAAGCGCTCACGGGGGCGCCCGCGTAACCCCCTCGTGAGGCTTGCGAGAGAGAGAAGGAATCAGGCGAAAAACCAAAACAGAGAACCACGGGCAAGGGACGGCAACAACACTAGATGCAACTCCAATAAAGTTTCGAACAAAGGTGAACAAGCCAACTGCGGAAAGCAAATGAAAAGCCGCGTCCGGCACCTAGTCTAGTCTTCGACGTCTTCTCACCAGCGCGGAGCTAAGTGCTGCCACTGGGCGTGGGCGGGAACCCCCGAGGCCCAAGGACGGCACTCTAGAGACTCCGGGGCGTGTACAACCCCAACTCATTATTACGTGAGAGTGTCACGGGCGGCGAGCTTCACAGGCATTGGCCTTCTTCACAGGCACCGGGCCTTTTCATGGGGTGACGAGCTTCACAGGCATTGGCCTTCTTCACAGGCATCGGGCCTTTTCATGGGGCGACAAGCTTCACATGCATTGGCCTTCTTCACAGGCACTGGGCCTTTTCATGGGGCGACAAGCTTCACAGGCACCGGGCCTTTTCATGGGTAGAACCTCCGGAGGTGTTGGATGTTCCACGCGTTTGGGATGGGCACCCCCTCCTGGGTCTCCAAGCGTGCGGCGCCAGGTCTGGAAACATGAACAACCTTGAACGGGCCCTCCCACATGGGCGAGAGCTTGTGCAGCCCTTCCTTGGAGAGCACCCGCCTGAGCACGAGGTCGCCTACCTCGAGAGTCCTGGGGCGGATGTTGCGGCAGTGGTATCGCCGCAGTGCGTGCTGGTATCTTGCCGCTCGAAGCGCGTCCTCCCGACGGTGTTCCTCCCCCACCACGAGATCCATCCCCCGCATGGCGTCCTGCTACGCTTCATCAAATGCCAGGACCCGCGTGGAGCGATGCCTAACCTCGTGAGGGAGGACCGCCTCTGCTCCGTAGACGAGGAAGAACGGGGTTTCGCCGGTCGACTTGGTGGCGGTAGTGCGGATAGACCATAGCACGGACTGGAGCTCGTCGTACCAGCCCCTGCCACAGGCCTCCAGCTTCTTCTTGAAGGTCCTGGTTTTGAGGCCCTTCAGGACCTCTGCGTTGGCGCACTCAGCCTGGCCATTGCTCCGAGGGCGTGCCACCGAGGCGTAGCATATCTGCGTTCCAAGGTTAGCGCAATATGTTTTGAAGAGATTGCTAGTGAACTGCGAACCGTTGTCGGTGATGATGCGATTGGGCACCCCGAATTGGCTTACGAGGCCCTTGATGAACTTGATTGCGGAGCCATCCGGAATGGCGCAGACAGCTTCCACCTCTGCCCACTTGGTGAACTTGTCGCTGGCGACGTAGAGGTAGCGATAGCCCCCTGGCGCCCAAGGAAACGGGCCTAGGATGTCCAGCCCCCAAACCGCGAACAGCCTTGAGAGTGGAATGGTCTGCAAGCCCTGAGCTGGCTGATGAATCTGCTTTGCGTGGAATTGACAGGCTTCACAAGCCTTCACCAGCTCGACTGCGTCGTCGAGTGCTGTAGGCCAATAAAACCCGCTGTGAAATGCCTTGCCGACGAGTGTCCGTGATGACGAGTGGTGCCCACAATCTCCACCATGGATGTCAGTCAGCAACTCTTTCCCCTGTTCCCTGGAGATGCAACGCAGGGAAACACCGTTTGGCCGCTTCCGATAAAGCTCTCTGTCTTGGATGCAGTAAGCCGTGGCCTACCGGGCTACGCGTTCCGCATCCTCATCCTTCTCTAGTAGAGTCCCTTGCGTCAGGTAATCCTTGAGCTCCGCGGTCCAGCATCCTTCCTGAGGCTCCAGCGCCAGGAGCAAGCGTGCTCCTGAGGCCAGGCCACAGGCCGGAGCTCCTGAGGCGGGCGGTTGGGGGAGTTGCTCCCGAGGCTGCGTTGTGCTTGATAGCGACGGTGCTGCTGAGGGCTTGAAGAGTCGCTCCTCGAAAACGCCAGGCTCCTGAAGCAGCCGCCTCGATGCCCTCCTGGCGATGTCATCAGCCTGCTGGTTGGTGCCGCGAGGCACGTGCTGCAGCTCCAGCCCCAGAAACTGCTTTTCCATCTTGCACACTTCTGCAAGATACACCTCCATGTGCTCGTCCCTGGGCTCGTATACTTTTTTGGAGAAGTTGACGGGGAGCTTTGAGTCCCCCTTGACGATGAGGCGCTTTACCCCCAGTGTGGCCGCGGCCCTTAAGCTGGCTATGAGGCCCTCGTATTCTGCTATGTTGTTGGAAACCTTTTCGCCCTGCTGGAAATAGAGTTGCACGGCGTAATAGAGCTTGTCCTGAGTGGGGGATACGAGCACTGCGCCGGCTCCCGCGCCGTGTCGCGAGAATGCTCCATCGAAATACATGACCCAGCCGTTTGGTGCTTCGCTTCCTGGGGAAAGCCACCGATCTTTGCCTGCTTCGAGCCCTGGCGCCTCTGTCCACTCCGCCACAAAATCTGCAAGGGCAGCTCCCTTGATGACCCTGGTTGTGCTGAATTCCAGCTGGAACGCTTGCAGCTCGATGTTCCATTCAGTGACTCTTCTGGCTGAATTGGGGCTCCTGAGTACCCTTTCCAACGGGTAGGCCGAGACGACTTTGATGGGGTGACCTTGAAAGTAATGCCACAACTTACGCGAGGGCACCAGTAACGCAAGCAAGAGCTTCTGAGGCATGGGGTATCATGCCCTTGCATCCCGCAACACCGTGCTGACGAAGTACACGGGGTGCTCGACAAGAGTGGGTGTGCTGGCGGGGCCTGTGCCCTCCGGAGGGTTTTGCGCCTCCTGAGGCGACGGAGCCCCCAGCGCCTGGCTACCTGGCGTGACCTCTTCAGTCCTAGGGGCGTCTTCCTGCTGAGGCTGGACTCCATCTGCCGAGGCCGTGGCCTTCGCGAGGCCTTCTTGGTCTTGTGCCGCCATGGCTGGGGCCGTGGCTGGGCACAACGCAGCCTTGACCCGGCGCTCTTCCCGAACCGCCACGAGAGCTGCGCTGGCGGAGTAGGGCGTGGCGGCGAGGTAGAGTACCGGGGGCTTGAGGCGGCGTGGCGCCACCATCACAGGAGGGCTGTTCAGATACCTATGGAGGTCTTGAAACACTTCATCAGCCTCCGGTGTCCATTCAAACGGGCCCTTCTTCTTCATCAGTTTGAAGAAGGGCAGGGCGCATTCCCCCAACTTGGAGATGAAGCGCCCCAACGCTGTTACGCGCCCGGCGAGCTGCTGCATTTCTCTGAGGGATTGGGGCGGACTCATGTCTTCGATTGCCTTGACCTTCTCTGGGTTGGCCTTGATTCCTTTGTGGGAGACGAGGAAGCCCAGAAGCTTGCCGGAAGGAACGCCAAACACGCACTTCTCTGGGTTGAGCTGCAGGTCCACTTCACGAAGGCACGTGAAGGTTTCTTCCAGGTCTTGTATCAGGGTCTTGGCCTCCCGAGACTTCACCACGATGTCATCGACATAGGCCTCGGCGTTTCTCCCGAGCTGCCGGCCCAAGGCGATATGCATCAGTCGCTGAATGGTTGCGCCTGCATTGCGCAATCCGAACGGCATGCAGGTGTAGCAGTACACCCCGCACGGGGTCAGGAAGGTCGTTTTCTCCACGTCTTCCACCGCCATCTTGATTTGGTGGTAGCCCGAGAACGCATCCAGGAAGCTCAGCAGGTCGCACTCAATGGTGGAGTCGACGATTTGATCAATGCGATGGAGCGGGAACGGATCTTGGGGGCAGGCCTTGTTGAGGTTGGTGAAGTCGACGCACATGCACTCCTTTCCTCCCTTTTTCGGCACAACAACAGGGTTTGCTAGCCACTCGGGGTAGCGAACCTCACGGATGGCACCTGCCGCCTCCAGCTTGCGAGTTTCTTGGACGATGAAGGCCTGCTTCTCGGTGGACTGCCGCCTTGCTTTCTGCTTCACGGGGCGTACATTGGGGCACACATTCAGGTGGTGCTCGATCACCTGCCTCGGACCCCTACTAGGTGCTTGGGTTCCCACGCGAACACCTCCTTGTTTGAGCGCAGGAATTTCACCAGCGCCTCCTCCTGGTCCGGGTCGCGATTGGCGCCTATGTTGAAGGTGGCGTCGGATGACCCATCCTCATCAACTGGCACCTGCTTGGTCTCCGCCTTGTCCTGGGTGAACAACTGCTTCTTCTTGGTTGGCGCAGCCCCCTTGGCTTTGGGGGCGGAGTCGTCGGCGGGCTACGCTGCTGCGGCTGCCTTGAGGGCGAACTTGAGCACCAGGAAAGCTTCTTTGGTATCTCCGGCCACGGTGAGGACGCCGCCACTCCCGGGCATCTTCATGAGGTTATAGCCCGGATGGGTCGCGGCCATGAACTGGGCCAAGGCGGGGTACCCCAGGATGGCGTTGTGCGAGAGGCCGATGCGGGCGATGTCAAAGTTGACCAGCTCCGTGCGGAAGTTGTCGCGGGTTCTGAAGGTCACCGGGAGGCGGATCTGCCCCAAGGAGTCGGAGGGACCACCTCCGACGCCCGAGAAGGGATGGCTGGGTTGGAGCTGCTCTGGCGGCATGTGGAGGAGGCTGAAGGCCTCCACCGAGAGCACGTTGAGGCCGGCACTGCCGTCGATGAGGGTCCTGGTGACGGCCACCTGGCAGATGGTGGGAGTGCACAGCATCGGGAGCGCACCCGAGCAGGCGGTGTTGGCGGGGTGATCGTCCGAGCTGAAGGTCAAGTCGGCCTTGGGTGCCGCCCAGCCCGGGGGGGCTTCGCGGCGCGTGAGGGCGGCACCGATCTAGTGGACGTACGGCTTGACGTGGCGGCTCGAAGGTGGCGCTTGCGAGCCGCCCAGGAGAGCTGCGACGACCGGGGGCGCCGGCGCAGCATACTGGGCAAGGAAGAGGTCACGCAACTCCTCCCAGGAGGCCACCGAGGCCGCCGGCAGGTGGAGCAGCCACATGCGCAGAACGCCGGTGAGGGCCATGGGAAGCCAGTTGGCCATGACCCTGTTGTCGCCCCCGGCCTTGAGGACAGCCTCCTCATATGCTAGCAGGAAAGCTAGCGGGTCCGCCGCGCCGTCGTAGCGCGGCGGCATCTCTGGCTTGAACTTGCTCGGCCACTGAACCTGTCGCAAGGCGGGGGCCAAGGCTTGGAGCCCCCTGCCCCCAGTGCCGGCACCGGCGGCCGGAGCGGGCGGCGCGTGGTCCGCCATGAGGGCGAAGCGCGGTGCTGACGGAGAGCGGGTCGACGGAAGGGAGAGCTCCGGTGCACCCCTACCTGGCGCGCCAAATGTCAGATATGGGGTTCCGGCAAAACCCTTAAGGTTCGAACTTTGGGGTGCGCGCGGAGATCTTCCCCCTACCGATCCACGTCCCAACGCCTCGCTGAGAATCTAAGCTACACGATCAAGAACACAAGAGACACGAGGTTTATACTGGTTCGGGCCACCGTTGTGGTGTAATACCCTAATCCAGTGTGTGTTGTGGTGGATTGCCTCAGGGGTGTTCTTGAGCTGGTGCGGTGTGTTTGAGCTAGGATCGATCCCCCTCTCTACTGTGGTGTCTAGCTCTATATATAGAGGCCCTGGTCCTCTTCCCAAATATTGAGCAGGAAGGGTGCCAACAACGGCCATTTTGAAGGGGAACATCTAGTACAAGTTATCCTGACTAAAGGTGGTCTTCGGCTGCCAAAGGCACTGGCGGTGACGCCGTCTTGGGCTCCACGGTGACCTCCGTCCTGCCGCTTTGCTAGTCTTGGTCTCGTTGCACTGGAATGGTAACCTTTGCTTGATGCCTCGGTACTCCGCGCCTGTGCTTGCCCCCTTTGCACCAAAGAGGAAACAAGGACACTGTGCAGGTCGGCGCCCGCCTGGCCTCGATCGTCATGGCTTGCGTCATGAGCACCTCGCGAGGTACCCCTGCCTTGATCTCTCTGCCTCCTCGCGAGCCTGCCTGGTGAGGCCGATCCTGAAGAAGCCTTGCGTCATCCGCCCCGCGAGGCTTGGCCCCTCGCGAGGGTCTTGAGCTTGGATTGATGAAGATGGTCCGTACTAGGCCACCCCTTGAGCCACGCTGCAGGCCGCAGGCAGGCAAGTCTGGGGACCCCCGTTCCCAGAACGCCGACACGCATCCCTGGCCCTTGAAGCCCTATCTGAAGCCCTCGTGGCCGAAGAATTAACTGCACTGCGCTCCACGATGGACATGGACGATGTGATCCTCGACAAACGCCCCAAATCCACCTCCTTCAAACCAGCAGAAGAAATAGTCAAATTCCAGGTCCACCCAACGGACCCCAAGAAGACAGCATCTATCGAAGCGCAACTAAACCCAACGGTTGGCGCCGCACTACGAGAATTCCTGCACAAAAACTGGGACATATTTGCCTGGCACCCGTCCGATATGCCAGGGATCCCACGCAAGCTGGCCGAACATAGGCTCAACATATTAAAGGGATTTAAACCGGTCAAGCAAACACTGCGGCGCCTTTCCGAACCCAAGCGACAAGCCATGGGGGAGGAGCTGGCCAAGCTTATCGAGGCCGGATTCATTAGAGAAATCAAACATCCGGACTGGCTGGCAAACCTGGTGATGGTACCAAAGAAGGACAAATCCTAGCGCCTATGTGTCGATTTCAAAGACCTCAACAAGGCTTGCCCTAAGGATCCCCTCCCCCTCCCCCACAATTATCAAATCATTGACGCCACCGCAGGACACGACTCACTGTGTTTCCTCGATGCATATTCCGGATACCATCAAATTAAAATGAAGGAGTCCGATTAAGCTGCAATAGCATTCATTACCCCATACGGGCCATTCTGCTTCAACACCATGCCCTTCGGGCTCAAGAACGCCGGCGCCACATACCAACGCATGATTCAAACATGCCTGGAGAGGCAGATCAGCAAGAGAGTATAAGCCTTTGTCGATGATGTCGTCATCAAAACTAGGCACGTCGAAACACTAATGGACGACTTACGTCTTACATTCGACAACCTCCGCGCGTATGACATTAAGCTCAACCCGGAAAAGTGTGTCTTCAGCGTCCCCGCTAGAAAACTGCTGGGCTTCATCGTTTCCAATAGAGGAATCGAAGCAAATCCAGCCAAAATCCGAGCTCTGTCACAGTTGGCTATGTCAACAGACCTCAAATAAGTCCAAAAACTAGCTGGTTGCGTGGCAGCGTTAAGTCGCTTTATCTCCAGATTAGGAGAAAATGCACTACCACTCTATCGCCTCTTACGGCGCACCGATAACTTCGAATGGACAGACGCGGCGACTGCCGGACTGGAGGAAATAAAGGCCCTCCTAGCAAGAAACCCAATCTTGGCCGCACCAAACGCTGGCGAACCCATGTTGTTATACATATCGGCAACACATCAGGTGGTGAGCGCCATGCTCGTCATCGAACGGGAGCAGGACGGACACAAATTCCCGCCTCAAAAGCCAGTATACTGCGTATCTACTATCCTCACACCATGCAAATCCCGGTACCCCCATTACCAAAAGATAGCATACGCGGTCTTCATGGCATCCCGAAAGCTACGACACTACTTCCAGGAGTGTTCAATCACGGTGGCTTCTGAAGTCCCACTCAATGACATAATAAACAACCGCGATGCCACGGGACGGATCGCCAAATGTGCCATAGAACTACTTCGATTCGACATAACATACAAGCCACGTCGAGCCATCAAATCCCAAGTACTGGCTGACTTCATTGCCGAATGGACAGAGGCCGAACTCCCTAAAAAGTATGGCGCATATTCCAATTGGGTCATGTATTTTGACGGCTCCAAAATGCTGGCGGGGCTAGGAGCGGGAGTCGTGTTAACATCCCCACAGGAGATGTCGTCCAGTATGTACTCCAAATACTATACACACTCTCCAACAACGCAGCCGAATATGAGGCCCTATTGCATGGTCTTCGGATGGCCGTATCCATGGGCATACAACGCCTAGAGGTGCGCGGGGATTCAAACCTCGCAATATCTCAAATAAACGGAGACATTGATGCCAAAGATCCAAAGATGGCAGCTTATCGTAATGCCTTCTTAAAAATGTCGGCTCGGTTCGTGGGGCTCGAATTTCATCACGTCGCCCGAGAAAGTAATCAGGCAGCGGACGTCCTTGCTCGCGTTGGCGCCAAGCGCGACCCCGTCCCACTCAACATTTTCCTAGAAAGGCTTTTCAAGCCATCCGTGGTGTGGCAAGGGGAGGGCGGCAACAACAGTCCAGATTCAAATACAACCCCAAATCCCGAACACACCAATAGTATCGGGGGCTCGGCCACCGAAATAACACCGTCGGCCCATCTCATTATGGCAGTCATTGCCCCATGTACCGGACCCTTCTTGGCCTACATTAATAGGAAGGAGCTTCCAGAAGACCAGAATGAAGCTCGTCGCATTGTCCGGCGTTCGAAGGCCTACAAGGTTCACGACGGAGAGCTCTACAAGAAAAGTACTACCGGAGTACTTCAACGATGTATCTCCGAGGAAGAGGGGCGGCAACTTTTAGCGGAAATTCACGCTGGTCTCGGCGGACACCACGCCGCAGCTCGGGCCCTTGTTAGCAAGGCCTTCCATACTGGGTTTTATTGGCCGACAGCCCGAGCAGACGCGCAGGACCTTGTCCAACGCTGCGTCGGATGCCAACTCTTCACCAACCAAAGCCACATGCCCCCAACTGCCTTACAAACTATCCCCATTACTTGGCCTTTCGTGGTCTGGGGACTGGATATGGTTGGACCCCTTAAAGGGGGAAGCCATAAGAAAAAATATCTACTGGTTATGGAGGACAAATTCACTAAGTGGATAGAGGCTAAACCAGTCAAAACGGCTGAGTCCGGCCCGGTGATAGAATTCATATCCGATGTTGTGCACCGTTATGGTGTCCCACACAACATCATCACCGACAACGACTCTAATTTCATAGCCGATGAGGTAAAAACCTGGTGTCCTAATCTTGGCATTAAACTCAATTACGCCTCCGTCTACCACCCGCAAACCAACGGTCAAGTCGAACAAGCCAATGGTCTTATTATGAGCGGCATCAAGCGTAGACTAGTGCGGTCTTTGAGAGAATCAGACACGCACTGGGTTGAGGAGCTCGACTCCGTCTTCTGGGGGCTGCGGACCACGCCCAACCGTACTACCGGATACACACCTTTCTTCATGGTGTATGCCGCGGAGGCTGTATTGCCCTGCGATATTATCCACGACTCACCTCGAGTGCGTATGTACGAAGAGAGAGAAGCCGAGCTTGATCGGCAGGACAACCTAGATGCCCTGGAAGAGGAGCGCGATGTTGCAAAAGCCCATTCAGCATTTTACCAACAGCAGGCTCGAAGATATCAAAGCAGAGAAGTATGGGCCAAGACCTACAACATTGGCGAACTCGTTCTACGCCTGCCAGAGAAGAAAAGGGACAAACTCAAGCCCAAATGGGAGGGTCCCTTCATAATTGACGAAGTTCTCACTGGAGGGGCGTACCGTCTTCGCGATGCATCAGACAGTCGCCTCAAACCGAACCCCTGGAACGCGGCCAGACTCCGAAGATTCTATGCCTAGCGCCGAACTCCTTGTTCGTCTCCTTCTCCCCTGTAGTTTCCATTATTTTTTCTCTCTTTTCTGATTACTTTTTTCTTTCTCGCTTTAAAGCTTTCGTACGGCTAGACCGCACACCCCTGACGCATACATCTTTAAATATGTACGTCCATTATACCTGGGGGCTTCTTGGACAGAAGCTTTTTATTATTATTCCTTGAGCATCAAGCTCTTCACATATGAGTTTTTTCATATGTACCTTTTCTTCGCCACTATATGCATCGATATAACTTAAGTTTTGGCCAAGCTGGGTTGCCTGGCTCCTGTTCTTATGCCCTACATTCCCGTTAGTTCGGCTAGGGCATAAAGGGAGCACCTCTACGATTGTTACTGCCGGGTCATCCGGATGTGTACCTCAGACTAGGTGAAGCCGAAAGCTAGCGTTCTTAAGGGAATATTCGGTCGGTGAATTAAAGATGTTTTTGCACTCACTCCATTGTGAACCCCCAGAAGCTATACACACTGTGATTTTCACATCACAATTCGGACATGTACACTAATGCATGCACACCCAGGGAAAGGAACCCTTAACGGAACTATTCTCTCTGGAAGATGTTTCTTACAATCTCAATGTAATATAACATAGCTAGCCGGATACAACTTGTCTGTTCAAGCAACTATGACCCCTACGCCTAGTTTCCACGCATACCCCGGTCTATTCGGAACGCGCGGGTATTCGGAAACACCCCTCACCTTCGGGTCCGGAGGTTGAAGTGAAAAGGTCGGCCATGACAAATGCTATACAATTCAGCTAGAGTTACATATATCAAGGAAAGTACATAGTCACTTGGACTCAAACACTTCGTCCTCTACACCGTCCAAAAGGCGGTCTAACTTACAATCCTGTTGGGAATATTTGGCGGCCACCTCTACTTGGTCATATACTAAACTAACAGGAATTTCTTCCCCATTCGACCCTAGCGGTCTGACACGGGCCATGTGATTAGGATCCAGCTTGGTATATCGCGTCTTCACCATGGCCCAGGCCTCTCATGCACCCTCTCGGCAGGCCGATATCTTCCATAGTCGGATACGCCGCCGTGCTCCTTTGAACAGCTCTACAAGCTCCTCCATATTTCCTGGAGGGGAGGCGGATGGCCATAGGGCCTTGGCAACACTCCGCATTGCCAGCCGAGCCTGTTCGTGCACTTGCGACAACCCTTGCAGCAGATCACTTGATGATCCGGACACCTCCTCTTTAGGACGGCCCGTCAATATACCTGCAATCATAACTATATCAGTTACATTTATCTCCGAACTACTTTAAAAATAGTTCAGACACATACTGAATATGCCGCCCCGCAGCTTCTTGTTCTCCTTAATGGAATCGGCTAGCTGGGCTCGCACATCTTTCAATTCTTTACCCAATGTAGTGTTGGAATCTTGTAGCTTGTTTTTCTCCCCTTTGACTCAGGTCAGCACATGCTCGCCTGCGGCGTGTAGCCTTTTCGCCTCTTTTTCTCCCTCTTGGGCGATCTTCAACTTCTCTTCAAGTTGATCGGGCGATCCTATTATGCGATCAGCAACAGTATCAGTACAGTTGGTATACAATTATTGTTCCTCGATGGAGGGGAATGTTACCAGAAGACGCCTTCTTGAAGTTTTCCAGTTCGGCGGTAGCAGCATTTAGCTGTGCCCGACACTGCTCCAGCTCTTGGGCTAGCAGGCCATTCTTCTCTGTAAGGACCTAGTTATACAACGATCCTTAAATCAGTTGTACCAACTGCTTTCAGTCTTGGGGGCTACGGGCATATGGTTATCCTTTTTGGACAAAGAAAAACTTACTTGCACATCTGTCAAATGTTGCTTTGTGGCTTTTCTAAGCCCATCTCGAGTAGCCCGGATGTATGCGTCAGCCGAGCTGAAGGCATTGAATGCCTCCCCCGAGAACTTGGGGTCTCGTAAGACAGCCCTGCAGCGCCGATGATTCATGGCGCTCTCTACTTCCGAGTTGGTAACGGACATGTCTTCCGAACCCTCGGCCGAAGGACAGTCCGGCGTTGTCCCCATAGCGGCCCCCACCTCTTCGGTGGGATCTAAATACCGGTTGTTGGGAGTGCGACCGGCCGAACCCCCGGACATAGTCCGGCGAACCTTTTCCCTGATACAGGACCAACATAACAATCACTGTTGGGTACGACTGCCAAAGCATACCTTCAAATCCATACCTCTTCGATGAAGGACCGGCCTTGTCTTCGCCGACCTTCCTTTTCGAGGCCTTGCTCGGCGCGAGAGCCGCTCTTCTTGGAGTCATCCCCGGCGTAGCATGACGTGCCGAACACCTCCCCTTTGAAGCATGAGACAGTGCGGTGGGTGAGGCAGTGCGAGGAAACTCTTTCGAGGGGGATTTCTCCTGATTACTTACGTGGGAAGCTAGAAGAAGACTAGGATAATCGGCGATGATGGCCACTTCTGTGCCGTCATAGCTCGCCTGGTAAAACACCCTTGCCGCGAGTACCACGAATATATCTGGGTCCTCTTCGAACCCAGGATCAAGCTCCCGGTTGTGGTTCTCCGGCTGTGGGGCAGGGCTATTAAGCCCCTCAGTTACGTTCCGCCAGTGTTGTTTCAAAATAGACGGATTGGGAATTCATTAAAGATGGCTAAGAGAGCGGGGTGAATAAAAGCAAAGGGGTTGGGACTTACCCAGATGGGAGGGTTGTACATGGAGTACCCGTCTCTGCGATTGTGGTGGAGAAATTCTTCTTCCTCCCCTTTAAACAGCTCGGCCAGTATCTTGGCTAGGGCGGCGGGGGTGTCCGGACCTTTCCGACCACAACGGGAGGCGTCATCCTCCCCATTGTAGTGCCACATTGGGAGCCCTCTGTATTGAAGTGGCTGAACCCCTCGCACTATGGAGGTCGCCATTACTTCTACTATTGTAAAACCAGACTGGGCAAGCATCCTTATCTTGCCCAGGAGCTGACGACCTCCGCACTGTCCTCCTCTTCAAGACTTCGGGACGCCAGTTGTGACGTTTCTTCAACGGAACGCTTGCAAATTCTGGGAGACCCTTGCGAACTGGGTCGGGAAGAGCGACGTCTTCTATATAGAACCATTCAGAAGGCCATTCTTCAGATGCCTTCCTTGGTGTGCCGGACAGGTATCCGGTATCGACGACGCGCCATACTTTGGCTCCGCCCACTTCAAATATTGACCCCTGGTGGTTGCGCGGGACAAGATAGAACAACTTTCTCCATAGTTCGAAATGGGCCTCAATGCCCAGGAACAGTTTGCACAAAGCGACGTAGCCTGCAATATGCAGAATGGAGGCGGGAGTAAAGTTATGCAGCTAAAGGCCATAGTATTCCAGAAGCCCCCAGAGGAACGGATGGACCGGAAACCCAACGCCCCTTAGCAGATAAGGGACAAAACAAACTCGCTCCCTCCCGGATGGATTGGGAAAATCCTCCGCCTGGGTCTCACCGTTAAGGGAAGCTTGCCCTGCCCGAACAGGGACCAGATCTGCAGGGGGAGAAATCCCTGCATTTGCAGCTTCTCTAATTGGCTGTGGGCCACTAAGCACCTCTCCCACTCGCCTCTCTCTGAGTCGAAGGAGGAACTGGGAATGCTATCCGTGTTGGAATGGCTTCTCCTAGTAGTCTTTGGGGATTTTTCTCCATGAGATATTGAATGGATCTAAGATCTGATCTCTTTATATAGGCGCTCTTCCTGGCCTGAACGGGGTGTTATTTGCAAAAATACCCTAACCCCCCGCATTCGCTCGACACGTGGAAGACGAGTTATTAACGCGCGGAAGCCGAGGGGAGACATTGAATCTACGGTCGAATACACTACATGAAAATCATTAAAGGAGGAACCCGCCTTGCAATGCCGAGGACAATTGGTGTGCCGAACAACTCGCTATTGAAGACTGGTTTGGGGGCTACTGAGGGAGTCCTGGACTAAGGGGTCCTCGGGCGTCCGGCCTATTATCAATGGGACGGACTGGTGGGCTGTCAAGACATGAAGGCCGAAGACTATACCCGTGTCCGGATTGGACTCTCCTTGGCGTGGAAGGCAAGCTTGGCGACCAACTATGAAGATTCCTTCTTATGTAACCGACTCTATGTAACCCTAGATCCCCCCCAGTGTCTATATAAATCAGAGGGTGTAGTCCAGAAAGGATATACTCATTACCATAGTCATACAGGCTAGGCTTCTAGGGTTTAGCCATTACGATCACGTGGTAGATCAACTCTTGTAATACTCATATACATCAAGATCAATCAAGCAGGAAGTAGGGTATTACCTCCATAGAGAGGGCCCGAACCTGGGTAAACATCGTGTCCCCCGTCTCCTGTAACCATCGACCTTAGACGCACAGTTCGGGACCCCCTACCCGAGATCCGCCGGTTTTGACACTGACAAGCGCGCTTACTCCTGGCGCTCAAGCCTCAGGAGGGGTGCTGGACCAAGGAGTTCAAGGAATACCTGACGCAAGGGACGCTGCCAGAGAAAGAAGAGGACGCAGAGCGCGTGGCCCGACAGGCTACGGCATACTGCATCCAGGACGGTGAGTTATATAGGAAGCAGCCAAATGACGTTTCCTTGCGATGCATCTCCAGGGAACACGGGAACGAGTTGCTAGCTGACATACACGGCGGAGACTGCGGGCACCACTCGTCATCATGAACCCTCGTCGGCAAGGCGTTCTGCAGCGGGTTCTACTGGCCTACGGCGCTCAACGACGTGACCGAGCTGGTGAAGTCTTGCGAGGCCTGCCAATTCCACGCCAAGCAAATCCACCAGCCGGCTCAGGGCCTCCAAACCATCCCACTCTCGTGGCCATTCACAATCTGGGGGCTGGATATCCTAGGCCCGTTCCCTCGAGCGCTTGGGGGCTACCGTTACCTCTACTCGCTATCGACAAGTTCACCAAATGGGCGGAGGTAGAAGCTATCCGCACCATCCAGGCCGGATCTGCTGTCAAGTTCATCAAGGGTCTCGTGAGCCGGTTCGGGGTCCCTAATCGCATCATCACAGACAACGGCTCACAATTCACCAGCAATCTCTTCAAGACATATTGTGCTAACCTTGGAACACAGATCTGCTACGCTTCGGTGGCACACCCCAGGAGCAATGGTCAAGCCAAACGCACCAACACGGAGGTCCTGAGAGGCCTCAAGACCCGGACCTTCAAGAAGAAGCTCGAGGCCTGCGGCAGGGGCTGGCACGACGAGCTCCAGTTTGTGCCGTGGTCCATCCGCACCACCGCCACCAAGCCAACAGGCGAGACCCTGTTCTTCCTCGTCTACGGAGCAGAAGAGGCTCTCCCTCACGAGGTAAAGCATTGCTCCATGCGGGTCCTAGCGTTTGACGAGGCGCAGTAGGACGCCATGCGGGGGATGGACCTTGTGCTGGGGGAGGAACGCCGTCGTGAAGCCATGCTTCGAGCGGCAAGATACCAGCAGGCTTTGCGGCGGTATCACTGCCGCAGCGTCCGCTCCGGGACGCTCGAGGTAGGTGACCTCGTCCTAAGGCGGGTGCTCTCTAGGGAAGGGCTGCATAAGCTCTCACCCATGTGGGAGGGTCCGTTTAGGGTCGCCCACGTCTCCAGGCCTGGCGCCGTGCGCCTGGAGACGCAGGACGGGGTCCCCATCCAGAACGCCTGGAACATCTAGCACCTCCGGAAGTTCTACCCATGAAGCAAGGCCCAGCGCCTGTGAAGCAAGGCCCCGTGCCTGTGAAGGTCTCCGCCCGTGAGACTCTCACATAATAATGAGTAGGGCTGTACATGCCCCGGAGTCTCAGGAGTGCCGCCCTCGGGCCTCGGGGGCTCCCTCCCACGTCCTAGTGGCGGCACCTGGCTCCGCGCTGGTGAGAAGACTAGACTAGGTGCCGGACGCGGCTTTTCATTTGCTTTCCGTAGTTGGCTTGCCCCTTTTTAATGAAAGTTTGCATTCTGGTGTTTCTTGTCGTCTTGGTTAGATCGCCTTTTCCTCTGTTCTTCCCTCGGTTCTTTGTTTTGGCCCGTACTCTCCCTCGCATGCCTCGCGAGGGGGCTGGACAGGTGCACTCGTGAGCGTTTTTCCTGTTCTTCGCGAGCCACCCTCGCTCGAGCTCGCAAGCTGGCGCTCTGATACGTCTCCAACGTATCTATAATTTTTGATTGTGCCATGCTATTATATTACCTATTTTGGATGTTTATGGGCTTTACTTTACACTTTTATATCATTTTTGGGACTAACCTACTAACCGGAGGCCCAGCCCGAATTGCTGTTTTTTTGCCTATTTCAGTGTTTTGAAGAAAAGGAATATCAAACGGAGTCCAAACGGGCTGAAACCTTCGGGAGCGATCTTTTCGGAACAAATGCAAACCTGGAGACTTGGAGTGGACGTCAAGCAACAACCGAGGCGGCCACGAGGGTGCCCGGCGCGCCCCCCACCCTCGTGGGCCCCTCGAGCGTCCACCGACCTACTTCTTCCTCCTATATATACTCCCATACCCTGAAACCATCAGAGGCGACCACGAAAACCTAATTCCACTGCCGCAACCTTCTATATCTGCGAGATCCCATCTTGGAGCCTTCGCCGACGCTCCGCCGGAGGGGGAATCAACCACGGAGGGCCTCTACATCATCTCCAAGGCCTCTCCGATGAGTCGTGAGTAGTTTGCCATAGACCTTCGGGTCCATAGTTATTAGCTAGATGGCTTCTTCTCTCTCTTTGAACCTCAATACAAAGTTCTCCTCAATCTTCTTGGAGATATATTTGATGTAACTCTTTTTGCGGTGTGTTTGTCGAGATCCAATGAATTGTGGGTTTATGATCAAGTTTATCTATGAGAAATATTTGAATCTCCTCTGAATTCTTTTATGTGTGATTAAGTTATCTTTGCAAGTCTCTTCGAATTATCAGTTTGGTTTGGCCTACTAGATTGTTCTTTCTTGCAATGGGAGAAGCGCTTAGCTTTGGGTTCAATCTTGCGGTGTCCTTTCCCAGTGACAGCAGGGGCAGCAAAGCACGTATTGTATTGTTGCCATCGAGGATAAAAAGATGGGGTTTATATCATATTGCATGAGTTTATCCCTCTACATCATGTCATCTTTCTTAATGCGTTACTCTGTTCTTCATGAACTTAATACTCTATATGCAGGCAGGAGTCGGTCGATGTGTGGAGTAATAGTAGTAGATGCAGAATCGTTTCGATCTACTTGTCACGGACGTGATGCCTATATAATGATCATGCCTAGATAATCTCATAACTATGCGCTTTTCTATCAATTGCTCGACAGTAATTTGTTCACCCACTGTAATACTTCTGCTATCTTGAGAGAAGCCACTAGTGAAACCTATGGCTCCCGGGTCTATCTTCTATCATATAAGTTTTCTATCTACTTTTATTTGCATATTTTATTTTCCAATCTATATCATAAAAATACCAAAAATATTTATCTTATAATATTATCTCTATCAGATCTCACTTTCGTAAGTGGCCGTGAAGGGATTGACAACCCCTTTATTGCGTTGGTTGCAAGGTTCTTGTTTCTTTGTGTAGGTGTGTGGGACTTTTGAGGAGCCTCCTACTGGATTGATACCTTTGTTCTCAAAAACTGAGGGAAATACTTAAGCTACTTTGCTGCATCACCCTTTCCTCTTCAAGGAAAACCAACGCAAGCTCAAGACGTAGCAGGAAGGATTTCTGGCGCCGTTGCCGGGGAGGTCTTCGCTCAAGTCAAGACATACCAAGTACCCATCACAAACTCATCTCCCTCGCATTACATTATTTGCCATTTGCCTCTCGTTTTCCTCTCCCCCACTTCACCCTTGCCGTTTTATTCGCCCTCTCTTTCCCAATCTCCTCTCTCTTTCGCTTGCCTTTTGTGCTCGTCGTTATGGCTAGTCCTCCTATTATCGTTAATACTCCCGATCATGAAGTTCTCAATTTTAAACAAAGGGAGGGAGAAAATTTAAAAGATGCTTGGCATAGAATTTGCAATGCTCAAAACAGATCTACTAGGAAGCAATCTACTTCCGTTCTTCTTTGCAATTTTTAAGTAGGCATTACTCCTTGGAATAGAATATTCTTGATACAATTGCCGGAGGAAATTTCTTGGGTAGCCATACTTTTGATGCTTATAATGCCATGTTAGATTTATTTGGTCCACCCCCTCTTTTGGTTAATGGAACTGTTTTAACTTTGGAACATGTGATGCAAAGGCTGGAAATTATTGAAAATAAAGTTACCACTATTGAGTTAATCAAAAATTTGGATAAAAAGATCCACAATCAAATTACCCAATATGGATCTAGGGTTGGAGTCACCTTGAAATTTTTTAAAGAAAAATAACCTATAGTTAATGAAAGAATAGATCTGGATTCTACAAGAATTGGTAAACTGGAGGACATTATCACCAACTTAGGGTCTGTCTTTTCATCTGTGAAAAATACCCCAACTCCTCCTACCAAAATTGCCAAGGTCATGTATGTTCCTAAAAATAAGGGTGAATCTTCTAGTAAAGGAAGTGCCGATCTCAAATCGATAAGTGTTCATCCCAATTTTCTTGCTATCATTAAGGAACCTCTTGCTACAAACGAACTTCTTGATTTTTTTCCTAGGAGCTTAATCATTGATAAAAAGAAAGAAACTCCTAAGGATTATAAGTTCTCTATTGAAGAGTTGACTGCCAAAGATGGCACTACTTAGATCTATCCTCGCTTTTATGCCTAGCTAGGGGCGTTAAACGATAGCACTTGTTGGGAGGCAACCCAATTTTATTTTAGTTTGTTTTTGCTTTCCACTCCTGTTTAGTAATAAATCTTTGATCTAGCCTCTGGTTAGATGTGTTTTTATGTTTTAATTAGTGTTTGTGCCAAGTGAAACCTATAGGATCTTCTTGGATGATAGTTATTTGATCTTGCTGAAAATTCCAGAAACTGGCTGTTCACGAAAACAATTGTCTAAAATCACCAGAACGTGTTAAAATACTGATTCCAATTGCAGTAGATCAATAAACAAATTATATAGGCCTTCCTATTTTGGTAGATTTTTCTGAGTTCCAGAAGTTTGCGTTAGATACAGATTACTACAGACTGTTCTGTTTTTAACAGATTCTGTTTTTCGTGTGTTGTTTGCTTATTTTGATGAATCTATGGCTAGTAAAAGAGTTTACAAACCATAGAGAAGTTGGAATACAGTAGGTTTAACACCAATATAAATAAAGAATTATTTCATTACAGTACCTTGAAGTGATGTTTTGTTCTCTTTCGCTAACGGAGCTCACGAGATTTTCTGTTAAGTTTTGTGTTGTGAAGTTTTCAAGTTTTGGGTAAAGATTTGATGGATTATGGAACAAGGATAGGCAAGAGCCTAAGCTTGGGTATGCCCAAGGCACCCCAAGGTAAAATTCAAGGACAACTAAAAGCCTAAGCTTGGGGATGCCCCGGAAGGCATCCCCTCTTTCGTCTTCGTCTATCGGTAACTTTACTTGGAGCTATATTTTTATTCGCCACATGATATGTGTTTTGCTTGGAGCGTCTTGTATGATATTAGTCTTTGCTTTTTAGTTTACCACAATCATACTTGCTGTACACACCTTTTGGGAGAAACCCAATTGATTTGGAATTTATTACAATACTCTATGAGCTTCACTTATATCTTTTGAGCTAGATAGTTTTGCTCTAGTGCTTCACTTATATCTTTTAGAGCACGGCGGTGGCTTGATTTTGTAGAAATTATTGATCTCTCATGCTTCACTTATATTATTTGAGAGTATTTTAGAACAGCATGGTATTTTCTATGGTTATAAAATTGGTCCTAGAATGATGGGCATCCAAGTTGGGTATAATAAAAACTATCATAGAAAGTGAATTGGATGCTATGATCAATTTGATGCTTGATAATTGTTTTGAGATATGAAGATGGTGATATTAGAGTCATGCTAGTAGAGTAATTATGAATTTAAGCAATACTTGTGTTCAAGTTTGTGATTCCCGTAGCATGCATGTATGGTGAACCGCTTTGTGATGAAGTCGGAGCATAATTTATTTATTGATTCTCTTCCTTATGACTGGCGGTCGGGGACGAGCGATGGTCTTTTCCTACCAATCTATCCCCCTAGGAGCATACGCGTAGTAATTTGTTTTCAAAGACTTTTAGATTTTTGCAATAAGTATATGAGTTCTTTATGACTAATGTTGAGTCCATGGATTATACGCACTCTCACCCTTCCACCATTGCTAGCCTCTCTTGTGCCGCGCAACTTTCGCCGGTACCATACACCCACCATATAGCTCCCTAAAAACAGCCACCATATCTACCTACTATGGCATTTCCATAGCCATTCCGAGATATATTGCCATGCAACTTCCCACCGTTCCGTTTATTATGACACGCATCATCATGGTCATATTGCTCTTTGCATGATCATGTAGTTGACATCGTATTTGTGGCAAAGCCACCTTCATAATTTGCATACATGTCACTCTTGATTCATTGCATATCCCGGTACACCGGCGGAGGCATTCATATAGAGTCATATCTTGTTCTAAGTATCGAGTTGTAATCTTGGGTTGTAAGTAAATAAAAGTGTGATGATTTTCATTATTAGAGCATTGTCCCAAGTGAGGAAAGGATGATTTTGACTATGATTCCCCCACAAGTCGGGATGAGACTTCGGACTTTAAAAAAAGGAGAGAAAGGCCAAAAAAAGAGAAAGGCCAAACAAATAAAAAAATGATGAGAGAAAAAGAGAGAAGGGACAATGCTACTATCCTTTTTACCACACTTGAGCTTCAAAGTAGCACCATGATCTTCATGATAGAGAGTCTCCTATGTTGCCACTTTCATATACTAGTGGGAATTTTACATTATAGAACTTGGCTTGTATATTCCAATGATGGGCTTCCTCAAAATTCCCTAGGTCTTCGTGAGCAAGCGAGTTGGATGCACACCCACTTAGTTTCTTTTGTTGAGCTTTCATACATTTATAGCTCTAGTGCATCCGTTGCATGGCAATCCCTACTCACTCACATTGATATCTATTGATGGGCATCTTCATAGCCCGTTGATACGCCTAGTTGATGTGAGACTATCTTCTCCTTTTTGTCTTCTCCACAACCACCATTCTATTCCACATATAGTGCTATGTCCATGGCTCACGCTCATGTATTGCGTGAAAGTTGAAAAAGTTTGAGAATATTAAAGTATGAAACAATTGCTTGGCTTGTCATCGGGATTGTGCATGATTAAATACTTTGTGTGATGAAGATAGAGCATAGCCAGACTATATGATTTTGTAGGGATAACTTTCTTTAGCCATGTTATTTTGAGAAGACATGATTGCTTTGTTGGTATGCTTGAAGTACCATTGTTTTTATGTCAATATGAACTTTTATTTTGAATCATTTGGATCTGAACATTCATGCCACAATAAAGAAAACTACATTGAGAATTAAGCTAGATTCCACATCAAAAATTCTGTTTTTATTATTTACCTACTCGAGAACGAGCAGGAATTAAGCTTGGGGATGCTTGATATGTCTCCAACGTATCTATAATTTTTTATTGTGCCATGCTATTATATTACCTGTTTTGGATGTTTATGGGCTTTACTTTACACTTTTATATCATTTTTGGGACTAACCTACTAACCGGAAGCCCAACCCGAATTGCTGTTTTTTTGCCTATTTCAATGTTTCGAAGAAAAGGAATATCAAACGGAGTCCAGACGGGCTGAAACCTTCGGGAGGGATATTTTCGGAATAAATGCAAACGTGCAGACTTGGATTGGACGTCAAGCAACAACCGAGGCGGCCACGAGGGTGCCCAGCGCGCCCCGCACCCTCGTGGGCCCCTCGAGCATCCACCGACCTACTTCTTCCTCCTATATATACTCCCGTACCCTGAAACCATCAGAGGAAACCACGAAAACCTAATTCCACCGCCGCAACCTTCTGTATCCGCGAGATAGCATCTTCGAGCCTTCGCCGGCGCTCCGCCGGAGGGGGAATCAACCACGGAGGGCCTCTACATCATCTCCAAGGCCTCTCCGATGAATCATGAGTAGTTTACCACAGACCTTCGGGTCCATAGTTATTAGCTAGATGGCTTCTTCTCTCTCTTTGAATCTCAATACAAAGTTCTCCTCGATCTTCTTGGAGATCTATTCGATGTAACTCTTTTTGCGGTGTGTTTGTCGAGATCCGATGAATTGTGGGTTTATGATCAAGTTTATCTATGAGAAATATTTGAATCTCCTCTGAATTATTTTATGTGTGATTAAGTTATCTTTGCAAGTCTCTTCGAATTATCAGTTTGGTTTGGCCTACTAGAATGATCTTTCTTACAATGGGAGAAGTGCTTAGCTTTGGGTTCAATCTGTCGGTGTCCTTTCCCAGTGACAGCAGGGGCAGCAAGGCACGTATTGTATTGTTGCCATCGAGGATAAAAAGATGGGGTTTATATCATATTGCATGAGTTTATCCCTCTACATCATGTCATCTTTCTTAATGCATTACTCTGTTCTTCATGAACGTAATACTCTACATGCAGGCAGGAGTCGGTCGATGTGTGGAGTAATAGTAGTAGATGCAGAAACGTTTCGATCTACTTGTCACGGACGTGATGCCTATATACATGATCATGCCTAGATAATCTCATAACTATGCGCTTTTCTATCAATTGCTCGACAGTAATTTGTTCACCCATCGTAATACTTATGCTATCTTGAGAGAAGCCACTAGTGAAACCTATGGCCCCGGGGTCTATCTTCTATCATATAAGTTTTCTATCTACTTTTATTTGCATATTTTATTTTCCAATCTATATCATAAAAATACCAAAAATATTTATCTTATCATATTATCTCTATCAGATCTCACTTTCGCAAGTGGCCGTGAAGGGATTGACAACCCCTTTATTGCGTTGGTTGCGAGGTTCTTGTTTGTTTGTGTAGGTGTGTGGGGCTTTTGAGGAGCCTCCTACTGGATTGATACCTTGGTTCTCAAAAACTGAGGGAAATACTTACGGTACTTTGCTGCATCACCCTTTCCTCTTCAAGGGAAACCAATGCAAGCTCAAGACGTAGCACGCTCCTCCCTTAATCCGTGCCCCTCGGGTACCGCGATGCGGAGCTCTGGGTCATGGACGGTCATGCCTATGACCTAGGCTGGGAAGAATAAGAGTTTCCTAACAAATTTTTGAAGTTCCTCGACGCCTCCCAAGCCAATGGAAAAGAGGTCTCGCCAGGTACTCGGAGATGCACGCCTCATGAGGCGGAAACTACTTCAGACACGTCAAGCTAAGTTATCTCTACACGCCTACATAAAACACTGATGCTGCAACACAGCACAACGATAAACATAACATAGCAATTTGGAAATCATGGTTCGTTGCACGCCCCTGCACGGCCCCATACTTGTTTCTTTTCTGAATGCAGGGAGAAAGGAAAGAACAAAACAAAAGTGGCACGCGCCCCCATAGCGATTCGCAAGGGTGGGCCCCCGGCGCTCTCCTGGACTCAGCCGGACCCCTCCTCGCTCTTCACTGGGGCCCGGCGATGAGACGACCCGCTACCGCCCTCGAAGCGGGCACGGCGGCGTGGCGGCTGGTCATAGCCGCCGCTGCTGGAGCTATCGCCAGAGGAAGAGTCGCTGTAGCTGGACGAGCCGCGGCCGGCGCCGAGGACAAGTCCACCTTCACCCTCATCACGACCGTCACCAAGGACGAGCACCTCGCCACCGTCATTGTCCTCAGGGCAGCACCCGACGCGGCGACCATCTTCCCCGAACACCCTCATGTAGAGGGTCGCGTTACCGTCGTACTTGAAGTGGAGGGTACACCGCCTGCCCAGGCCGCGCGCGCGGGCAAACGCCTGGCAGCCGCAGGCCAAGGCTGCGTTGCCCGTGACGGAGACCTCCACCGCGACCCACGAAGCCTTGCTGCAGCATCCGTCCGCCTGCCGCCAGAGACCGCCTGGACCCATGGTCGGCAGTTCGCCGGCGAAGAAGCGCGGGAGTTGAAGCTAGGTGCCGGCCGGGTTCTCCGACCACACGATGAACTCCGGCAGCACCTCCGCCGAGTGGAAGCGCGGCCGGGGAGGCCGCGCAACCATGGCGCGCCTCACTTCATTGACGGGACTGCCACGACCTGGGCGACTTCCATCGCGCGAGGAGGCGTCGCCGCGACTGCGAGGGGCCACGGCGGGGGTCGCGGCGTGCTTACGCGGGCGACCGTGCCCCCTCTTGGGCGGCAGCGAGCCGGGCCCCTCCTGGCGGGCCTTCCCCTTCTCTGCGGCTGAGAACCTCTTCGCAGGCTCGATGAGTGTCACTGCTAGCAATGAAGGAAGGGAGATGAAGCGAGCGGAACGGGAAGAGATGGGCGACGGGGGCTCCGCCCCCCTCCTCATTTATAGCCTGGAGGAGGCCAACCGTTGACCTCCATGATCGCAGGTAATGATAACCCTTTTTGCATGCAGCAGGGACTCGTCAAGTCGGGCAGTTGCCGAGGCAGTGTGGGGAAGCGGAGACGCCCATGTCCCATCAATCTCCATGCGTCGACCGAGGCCGCAGGCTGTTGGGGCCCGTGGCGCTCCGCACTTGGCCCTTGGCTTTGCCTCGAAGCCAAGTCCGAGCGCGCCTTGGCCCGGGGGCTACTGTCGACATCCTGGGAACGGGGGTCCCCAGACTTGCCTGCCTGCGGCCCACGGTGTGGCTCCGCCGGTGGCCCTGTACGGCCCATCTTCATCAACAAAAACTCAAGACCCTCGCGAGGGGCCAAGCCTCGCGAGGGGGATGACACAAGACCTCCTCGGGGGCGGCCTCACTAGGCTGGCTCGCGAGGGGCGGAGAGATCAAGGCAAGGGGCACCTCGCGAGATCCCTGTGACGCGAGCCATGATGACCAAGGCCAGGCGGGCGCCAGCACACGCAGTGTACTCGTTTCCTATTTGGTGCTAAAGAGGCAAGCGCAGGCGAGGAGTCCTGAGGCATCTGGCAAAGGTTGCCATATCGGTGCAACAAGAACAAGACCGGCCGGACGGCAGGACGGAGGTCACCATGGAGTGTAGGATGGCGTCATCACCAGAGCCTTTGGCAGGCGAAGACCACCTTTAGTCAGGATAACTTGTACTAGTTGTCTCCCTTCAAAATTGGTCGTTGTTGGATCCCTTCCCGCTCAATATTTAGGAAGAGGACCAGGGCCTCTATAAATACGACTAGCCACCACGGTAGGAGGGGACGGATCTTGGGCCATTCATACCACCCTCAACCGCACAAGCTCACCGAGCTCAAGGACACCTCTCCTCAGGAGGTTGTTCTTCCTTTGTACTTGTTCATCCTCAGCCCAAGAGGAAATCCACCACACCACACTGGAGTAGGGTATTATACCACATCGGTGGCCCAAACCAGTATAAACCCTGTGTCCCTTGTTTTGCGAGTTCGACGTGCCGAGTTTTGAGATCGTGGTGAGTGTGTGAGCTAGGGGGAAGAGATCTTCGTGCGCACCCCAGTGTTCGAACCTCAAGGGTTTTTTCGGAACCCGTAATCCAACAGTCAGTTGCTCGCTCCATTGTTCCGGAGAACAGAGTCTTAGTCATCTTGCCCATGAGGCATGGTTCGCAAGCATCAAGTGATTCATAATCAAGTGATTCCAAAAGCCCATCAGAATGGAGTTTCTTCATGCGCTTTACACCAATATGACCTAAATGGTAGTGCCACAAATAAGTTGCACTATCATTATTAACTTTGCATCTTTTGGCTTCAATATTATGAATATGTGTATCACTACAATCGAGGTTCAACAAAAATAGACCACTCCTCAAGAGTGCATGACCATAAAAGATATTACTCATATAAATAGAATAACAATTATTCTCTGATTTAAACGAATAACCGTCTCGCATCAAACAAGATCCAGATATAATGTTCATGCTCAACGCTGGCACCAAATAACAACTATTTAGGTCTAAAACTAATCCCGACGGTAGATGTAGAGGTAGCGTGCCGACGGCGATCACATCGACTTTGGAACCCCTTAGCCAATCTTTGTTTAATCTGTAGCCCCTGTTTTGAGTTGCAAATATGAGCAACAGAACCAGTATCAAATACATAGGCGCTACTACGAGCATTAGTAAGGTACACATCAATAACATGTATATCAAATATACCTTTCACTCTGCCATCCTTCTTATGTGCCAAATACTTGGGGCAATTCCGCTTCCAGTGACCAGTCCCTTTGCAGTAGAAGCACTCAGTTTCAGGCTTAGGTCCAGACTTGGGCTTCTTCCCTTAAGTAGCAACTTGCTTGCTATTCTTCTTGAAGTTCCCCTTCTTCCCTTTGCCCTTTTTCTTGAAACTAGTAGTCTTGTTAACCATTAACACTTGATGCTCTTTCTTGATTTCTACCTCCGCAGCCTTTAGCATTGCGAAGAGCTCGGGAATTGTCTTTTCCATCCCTTGCATATTATAGTTCATCACGGAGCCTTTATAGCTTGATGGCAGTGATTGAAGAACTCTGTCAATGACACTATCATCAAGAAGATTAACTCCCAGCCAAGTCAAGTGGTTATGGTACCCAGACATTCTGAGTATGTGTTCACTAACAGAACTCTTCTCCTCCATCTTGCAGCTATAGAACTTGTTGGAGACTTCATATCTCTCTACTCGGGCATTTGCTTGAAATATGAACTTCAACTCCTGGAACATCTCATATGCTCCATGACGTTCAAAACGTCTTTGATGTCCCGATTCTAAGTCGTAAAGCATGCACACTGAACTATCGAGTAGTCATCAGCTTTGCTCTGCCAAACATTCATAACGTCCAGAGTTCCTCCTGCGGCGGGTCTTGACTCTTGCACCTAGCGGTTCTTCTAGGACGTAATTTTTCTGTGCAGCAATGAGGATAATCCTCAAGTTACGACCCAGTCCGTGTAGTTGCTACCATCATCTTTCAACTTAGCTTTCTCTAGGAACGCATTAAAATTCAAGGGAACGGTAGCACGGGCCATTGATCTACAACAACATAGATATGCAAAAACTATCAGGTACTAAGTTCATGATAAATTAAAGTTCAATTAATCATATTACTTAAGAACTCCCACTTAGATAGACATCCCTCTAGTCATCTAAATGATCACGTGATCCATATCAACTAAACCATGTCCGATCATCACGTGAGATGGAGTAGTTTTCAATGGTGAACATCACTATGTTGATCATATCTACTATATGAGTCAGGTTCGACCTTTCGGTCTCAGTGTTCCGAGGCCATTTCTGCATATGCTAGGCTCGTCAAGTTTAACCCGAGTATTCTGCACGTGCAAAATTGGCTTGCACCCGTTGTATGTGAACGTAGAGCTTATCACACCCGATCATCATGTGGTGTCTCGGCACAACGAACTGTAGCAACGGTGCATACTCAGGGAGAACACTTGTACCTTGAAATTTAGTGAGGGGTCATCTTATAATGCTACCGCCGTACTAAGCAAAATAAGATGCATAAAAGATAAACATCACATGCAATCAAAATATGTGACATGATATGGCCATCATCATCTTGTGCCTTTGATCCATCTCCAAAGCATCGTCATGATTTCCATCGTCACCAGCTTGACATCTTGATCTCCATCGTAGCGTCGTTGTCATCTCGCCAACTATTGCTTCTACGACTATCACTACCGCTTAGTGATAAAGTAAAGCAATTACATGGTGATTGCATTTCATACAATAAAGCAACAACCATAAGGCTCCTGCCAGTTGCCGATAACTGTTACAAAACATGATCATCTCATACAACAATTTATATCTCATCACGTCTTGCCATATCACAACTCAACATGCCCTGCAAAAACAAGTTAGACGTCCTCTACTTTGTTGTTGCAAGTTTTACGTGGCTGCTACGGGCTTCTAGCAAGAACCATTCTTACCTATGCATCAAAACCACAACGATTTTTCATCAAGTGTGCTGTTTCAACCTTCAACAAGGACTGGCCGTAGTCAAACTCGATTCAACTAAAATTGGAGAAACAGACACCCGCCAGTCACCTATGTGCAAAGCACATCGGTAGAACCAGTCTCATGAGCCAGGCCGCTTCATCCAACAGTACCGCCGAATCAAAGTAAGATGTTGGTGGTAAGAAGTATGACAATTATCGCCCACAACTCTTTGTGTTCTACTCGTGCATATCATTTATGCATAGACCTGGCTCGGATGCCACTATTGGGGAAAGTATCATGCAATTTCAAAAACAATTCCTACGATCACGCATGATCTATCTAGGAGATGCATATCAACAAGAGGGGGAGAGTGTGTCCACGTACCCTCATAGACCGAAAGTGGAAGCGTTTGACAACGGGGTTCAAAGTAGCACCATGATCTTCATGATAGAGAGTCTCCTATGATATCATTTTCATATACTAGTGGGAATTTTTACATTATAGAACTTGGCTTGTATATTCCAATGATGGGCTTCCTCAAAATGCCCTAGGTCTTCTTGAGCAAGCGAGTTGGATGCACACCCACTTAGTTTCTTTTGTTGAGCTTTCATACACTTATAGCTCTAGTGCATCCGTTGCATGGCAATCCCTACTCACTCACATTGATATCTATTGATGGGCATCTTCATAGCCCGTTGATACGCCTAGTTGATGTGAGACTATCTTCTCCTTTTTGTCTTCTCCACAACCACCATTCTATTCCACATATAGTGCTATGTCCATGGCTCACGCTCATGTATTGCGTGAAAGTTGAAAAAGTTTGAGAACATCAAAGTATGAAACAATTGCTTGGCTTGTCATCGGGGTTGTGCATGATTTAAATATTTTGTGTGGTGAAGATAGAGCATAGCCAGACTATATGATTTTGTAGGGATAACTTTCTTTGGCCATGTTATTTTGAGAAGACATGATTACTTTATTAGTATGCTTGAAGTATTATTATTTTTATGTCAATATTAAACTTTTATCTTGAATCTTATGGATCTGAACATTCATGCCACAATAAAGAAAATTACGTTGAAAATTATGTTAGGTATCCACATAAAAAATTATGTTTTCATCATTTACCTACTCGAGGACGAGCAGGAATTAAGCTGGGGCATGCTTGATGCGTCTCCAACGTATCTATAATTTTTTATTGTTTCATGCTATTATATTATCTATTTTGGATGTTTAATGGGCTTTAATATACCTTTTTGTATTATTTTTGGGACTAACTTATTAACCGAAGGCCCAGTGCATATTGCTGTTTTTTTGCCTATTTCAGTGTTTCGCAGAAAAGGAATATCAAACGGAATCCAAACGGAATAAAACCTTTGCGAGGATCGTTTTTGGAACAAACGCAATCCAGGAGACTTGGAGTGGATGTCAAGAAAGCAACGAGGCGGCCACAAGGCAGGGAGGCGCACCCAGGGGGGTAGGCGTGCCCCCACACTCGTGGGCCCCTCGTAGCTCCACCGACCTACTTCCTTCGCTTATATGTACTCTTATAACCTGAAAACATCCGGGAGAGCCATGAAACACTTTTTCCACCGCAGCAACCTTCTGTACTCGTGAGATCCCATCTTGGGGCCTTTTCCGGCGCTCCGTCGGAGGGGGAATCGATCACGGAGGGCTTCTACATCAACACCATGGCCTCTCCGATGATGTGTGAGTAGTTTACCACAGACCTTCGGGTCCATAGTTATTAGCTAGATGGCTTCTTCCCTCTCTTTAGATCTCAATACAATGTTCTCCTCGATTCTCTTGGAGATCTATTCGATGTAACTCTTTTTGCGGTGTGTTTGTCGAGATCCGATGAATTGTGCGTTTATGATCAAGATTATCTATGAACAATATTTGATTCTTCTCTGAATTCTTACATGCATGATTTGATATCTTTGCAAGTCTCTTTGAATTATCGGTTTAGTTTGGCCTACTAGATTGATCTTTCTTGCAATGGGAGAAGTGCTTAGCTTTGGGTTCAATCTAGCGGTGTCCTTTCCCAGTGACAGTAGGGGCAGCAAGGCACGTATTGTATTGTTGCCATCGAGGATAAAAAGATGGGGTTTATATCGTATTGCTTGAGTTTATCCCTCTACATCATGTCATCTTGCCTAATGCGTTACTCTATTCTTATGAACTTAATACTCTAGATGCATGCTGGATAGCGGTCGATGTGTGGAGTAATAATAGTAGATGCAGAATCGCTTTGATCTACTTGTTGCGGACGTGATGCCTATATACATGATCATGCCTAGATATTCTCATAACTATGCGCTTTTCTATCAATTGCACGACAGTAATTTGTTCTCCCACCGTAAAATATGCTATCTTGAGAGAAGCCACTAGTGAAACCTATGGCCCCCCGGTCTATTTTCCATCATATTAATCTCCCATCAACTAGCTATTTCTTTCGCCATTTATTTTGCAATCTTTACATTTCAATCTATACAACAAAAAATACCAAAAATATTTATCTTATTATCTCTATCAGATCTCACTTTTGCAAGTGGCCATGAAGCGATTGACAACCCCTTTATCGCGTTGGTTGCAAGGTTCTTAATTGTTTGTGCAGGTACTAGGGATTTGCGTGTAGTCTCCTACTGGATTGATACCTTGGTTCTCAAAAACTTAGGGAAATACTTACGCTACTTTGCTGCATCACCCTTTCCTCTTCAAGGGAAAACCAACGCATGCTCAAGAGGTAGCAGCCACACACACAATCCTCTCTCTCCGCTTGCATCCTCGACGCCCCTGTCAGTCCTGAAAGCCGTCAGTGTATGCGGATGCCGCCGAAGCGCCCCATCGGAGGGAGTGATGACACCGGGGCTGCTAAAGCACCGGAGCACGGCATGGAGATGGAGACAGAGGTTGCCGTCACCACCGGTGAGTTATTGCTGCACCCTGACGTCATCGACGGCGTCGCGCTTCCACAGCCGAAGGCAGAGTTCCACACCGACTCTGGTGATGACCCCGGTGACGACTCCGACGACCACTTGGGCGATGACTCCGACGATGACGGACAGCTGGTTAGTCATCTATACCCATTTATGTGTCAAATAGATCATAGGGTTTCTCTGGTTACTCCTGCCTCCCCCTTTTTGGAATAGAAATCCTATTGTTATGTTCTCCCAATCCATGAAATCTGAGTAAGTTTCGTTAGATCCGTGTAGTGTATTGATTGTTTGAATGGTACAAGTTATAAGTGATTAGTTGTTTCATCTGTGCAAATGATTTATGCTAGTAATCGGACTATGGTTAGTGTCCGTGCTAATAATTCCTAGCCAGGACTTGACAATTGATTTTGAATGACCTACATATGTTTGTGTCATTATTTTCTTCAAGATTGTTCTGTACATAGACGATTGTGCTTAAAAATCAAACCATAATCTCTGGATATGTATAAATAAATAGCCATAACACTACTGCAGGATGCTGCTAACGCGACACTACGATCAGAGACCCTTCGAGAAACTGTGTGCGATGCAATAATCACAAATGGTGCTGTATGAAAACCGTCAGAAATGTATAAAACGTTTGCGATGAAGGATGCATCAAACACATGTCAGGTTTTAGTTGCGTGTGTGATGAAGGGAATACAGTTCAGTTCAATTAACTGTTTGCGATGAGGAGGAACAAAAGAAACGGGCAGCCAGATGAAGGCGTGTGCGATACACAATATATGGTTCACTCGGATGAATTGTTTATGATTAGGCAACACAAAAGAAACGGTCAGCCAGATCAAGGTGTGTGCGATATACGGCATGAGGTTCACTCGGATGAACTGTTTGCGTTGAGACATGAGAACGGAAATGGTTCAACTTAACAAGATGTGTGTGATACGCGACAAACAGGTCTGTAATCAGAAATGTGTGTGAAGACCGATAATAACACAGACGGTTGCTGCTAATAAGACGTGTGGGTTGTGCGATGGGATTGCATACAGAACAACAACATATATATATACACACACTTATAAGGACATGCTTGCATAACCAAATTAAACATCCACTTACATAGGTGGCTACTACAACCATGGCATTTGCACACACCAAAGTAAACTATTACATGCATAATTACATAGGTGGCTACTACACACATAACATTTCCACACACCAATAAAGTAAACTATATATTACATGGATGATTAACTAGCATAAATGATCATCTGATCATCATCTACTTCTTGTGACGCTTGCTCTGCTTGTGGCTCGATCTGGGCTCGTCGATTTGGGTAACGAGGCACTTCCTCATGTCAACAATCCGCCTGTGCATCTCGTAGCATGCGTACACGCTCTTGGCCGCAAACCTGAGGTGAGGTTCATCCAGTTGCCGCATCCAGGCCCCGTGCTAGGAGACGGGACTTGTTCTTTGGGCATCCTGCTTCATCTTTTGGTAGTAGGGGTCGATGATGGCCGAGGCGAGTTCGACCAAGGAGTCCTTCTTCGTGCTTCCCCAGACCATGTAGTGGTCACGGATTTCGACAAGGTTCTTGCAGGCCAAGCCCGTAACACTGAGCGCTTTTACATCGTTGGTGGTATCCACCGTGGCGAACTTGTAGTCAGTGTTGTTGACAAACCTGTTGAAACAGTCGCAAGGCTCTGTGGCCATGCAGTAGTGGTAGATGAGGACATGATGGCGCACGCACAACTGGGCGATGACAACCTTCTAATCTATGCCGGGACGATCGGCAGTGTTCTGGAGGTCGATGCCGACCACCTTGTACTTGTCTCCAGCAAGCAACTGCTCGACTCTGTTGATGTAGTCGTCCACCACGGCCGGATCGATGGTGTAGACCACCGAGAGATCTGTCTCCCTCGTGTGGGTCTCCACTCTATGCTCGCCGAACTCCATTGGAGTGACGCCGGACATCCCCTCTCTATGTGTCATCGTGGGTGTGCTTCTTGTGTTGTGGGGCGCGATTGAAAGGTTGAAGAGACTAAGGTTATAATGGCCGCGGGAATTAAAGGGGAAGCTGAATGGCCAAGAATATCGACAGGCCCTGATGGCAGTTCTAATTTGCAGCGCGTAACTCCATCATGCCGCACGTAACTGCATCGCGTGGCAACGCGCGCGGCGCAACCGCATGCATATGGGGCCCCCGACGTGATCATGCGCACGCCCAACCGTTGGCAGAGCGCGCGCGGAGGGACGCGAGCAGAGCGCTCCGTGGTTGCCTCAAGGAAAAGTTGTCCACAAGCCAAGCGCCGACAGATGCGAGCAGAGCGCGCCAAGGGACGCGACAGAGCGGGCTGCGGCGCCTAACGGCGAGCACAGCGCGTTGCGGCGCCTAACGGCGAGCAGAGCGCGCCAAGGGACGTGAGCAGAGGACGGGACAGTGATACGTGGCAAATAAGACGAACTATGCGAGCGATGTCGGAGACATCAAGCTCGAATCAGATTAGAGTTGCGTGTGCGATACGTGGCAGACAGTTGATCCATCAGAGCTGTTTGTGATGGAATAAGACGTGTGTGTTGCGGGAAAACGCTTGCTGGTGTATAACCTTAAATTTAACCAAAAAAGTGTTAATGCATGTTACAAAAATTGTATAGCTGGAAACTATGTTCAAATACGACTCCAATGGTATAATCTATGGCGACATACATTCATATTTTATTAGTTAAATCCTACTTATAAACCAGGACGGGGGTATAGTAGGTAATTAAATCGCAAACATTTTTTTATTAACTGTATGTGTATGTGTCCTTTCGTCCTCCTCTCGCACGTCTTGACACCTCGCTGCCGCAGACGGCTTACAGCACAAGCTTGCGCACCGTGCGGGGGCGTTCTTTTGGCCAAACGAGCCGCCAATGAATCGTCGGTGAGCCCGTTCCCATGCAACCTCGCAGGTTCCTGCGCAAGCTTCCCGCCCGACTCGGTGAAATCCCCCAAAACCCCAATGCTTACCGGCCTGGTATAAAAACCCTCACTGCCGGCGAGTCCTGCGTCGCATTTTCCCCTCCCTCCCTGTAGCTTATCTCGTCTACTTCTCCCACAATCGCCAATGGAACCGGTCCGTCGTTGTTGCTCAGCCACTCCGCCATCATCAGAGGACGGCTCTAGCTGGGAGGCTACACTGCGGCGGCGGCGCAGTCCCCGGCGTAGTGTAGTGCGCGTGGCGTCCCTGTTGGGTGTGCGCGGAACACCCACCACACGCTCCGCCGCCGCTGCCCGTCGGCACCTATTGTCGGCCGCCATTGCCGCCACACCACCGTCGAAAGCCAGGGCCATCTCCCGCTCCGCCTCCGCGGCCCGAAGGCGGGAGGTGGCCGTCGTGGCTGCCACCTCACTGCCGGCCACCGTGGCAATCACCTGCTCCGCCACCGCGGCCCGAAGGCGGGAGGTGGTGGTCGTGGCCGCCACCCCATCGTCGGCCGTCGTGGCCGCCAGCCCACCGTCGACCACCGGGATCATCACCCGCTCCACCACCGCTGCCCGAAGGAGGGAGGCGGAGGTGGAGGACCGCACGTGCGTCAGCGACCTTGCGCGCTACATCGAGTTCCTGCGGGAGGAGGAGGAGCGCCTCGTCGAGCACGCAAAGAGCCTTACCGCAGTCGTGGCTGCAGCACATGCCAACACAGAGGCGAGGAATCAGGAGATCTACGAGCAGTCCGGCCACTTCGAGAGGGATTGTCTGGAGTGGCAGTGGGCGTTCGAGCGGGCGAGCGTCGCTGAACGTGCAGCAGCGGCAAGCACCGTATTGCATTTGTCCAGCTCGTCGGTAGGCTCCTCCTCCTCCTCTGCCTCTTACTGAGCGCGCTCGATAGAGGAGAGGCTGTCGGAAGTAGCATAAAGCCCCTCCGTGGTAGTAGTAGTATTTAGGGGCTATTTTGTTGAGTTCATCTGACTATAGATGTGTGGTCGAACTGTACAACGTACTTAAAATTAGCTAGTATATATAGTTGAACTATCTATTTCAGTACGTGGTTGGCAACAATTGGGGAGAAGTCTGGTCGGTTCAGCTGTCGAGTTGAACTGTTTGTATAAATTAAGAACGACCGCTTAATCTATGATTGAAATCTATGGTTAATTACTGAATTTTAGGTTCAAAAATTACATGGTGCTAATGATTTCTAGCTGCATTTTGACAAATCGCAGTGTTACAAGGATTGACAAATGGCAACGTTACTAGATCAACAAATGTAAATCTTTCCAGTTTTGACAATGGCAACATACCCAATATGAAAGATGCAAATCTTACCAAATTGTTTGTATGTGGTTGCACACGGGTCATCCAAAACAACCGTTTGCGTTGAAGGGATGCACAAATCCTGCGCTGCTCTCACTTTGCATACGGGTGTACTATCTAAATCGTTTGCGATCAAGAGCTGCAGAAATCCTGCTCGCCACATTTTCTCTTGGCTTCCTGGGGAAGTTGTCGGTTTGCATACGAGTGTTCTAACTAAAACGTTTGCGATGAGTGTTTTATTTTTAAAAAGCGAATTAAACTGCGGCTTGGGCGCCATTAATGGAGAGGATACAAGCAAGGCAGGCGGCCATGGAAGTCAAAGGGCTCGCTTTCCTGTGAGCCTGCGCAGCGTACAGCTCGCACGCTTTCCGGTGAGCCTGCGCACTCGAGGACAGCTTGCACGCCTCTCGGTCAGCCTGCGCACCGGATGGCGCTCGCACGCCTCCCGTTCAGTCAAGGTCAAGCAGCTGTCCGCATGGCACCTCCTACAGCCATTAAAACCAAGACACGTGGCGTCACGTGAATGGTTAACAGAATTTTGGATTTACTAGAATTTAAAAACCTGGCATCTCAATGTTTTGCCGGCAATCAACGGTGCCCTGGTGTTTGAAATTCATTCCCATTTCTTGCATGGGACCTAAGCATGCACCCAAGGACACAGATTTGATTTTTCAACCAATTTACATGCACTGGAGCATGTGCATGTAGTTCAAATTTGAATTATGCACATAAATGCATTGAAAACTCAGTTAATGCATGAAATGTCCAAACGAACCCCAAAGAATCACAAAAAATCACACAACACTCCTGTTGTTCTATGTTGACACGAGAAAAAAATTTGAAAGCAATAAGAGGCAATGGATATTGTTTCGTCCCCAAAGGTGGGACGTTCCCTACCGAAAACCATCATGCTTGTTGTGAGAAGCTCCGGTTTGTGAGAAGCATATACCCAAACCTGCCCCAAATGGGACAAAATTTGTACCACGGCGTGTTGATGCCGCTCCATGATAGCATGCCAAGTTTCATGAATTTCAGACGAGTTTTGGATTTACTAGAATTTAAAAACCAGGCATCTCAATGTTTTGTCGGCAATCAATGGTGCCCTGGTGTTTGAAATTCATTCCCATTTCTTGCATGGGACCTAAGCATGCACCCAAGGACACAGATTTGTTTTTTCAACCAATTTACATGCACTTGAGCATGTGCATGTAGTTCAAATTTGAATTATGCACATAAATGCATTCAAAACTGAGTTAATGCATAAAAATGTCCAAACAAACCCTGAATAATCACAAAAATTCACACAACACTCCTGTTGTTCTATGTTGACATGAGAAAAAAAATTGAAAGCAATAAGAGGCAATGGATATCGTTTTGTCCCCAAAGGTGGGACGTTCCCTACCGAAAACCATCATGCTTGTTGTGAGAAGCTCCGGTTTGTGAGAAGCATATACCCAAACCTGCCCCAAATGGGACAAAATTTGTACCATGGCATGTTGATGCCGCTACATGGTAGAATGCCAAGTTTCATGAATTTCCGACGAGTTTTGGATTTACTAGAATTTAAAAACTAGGTATCTCAATGTTTTGCTGGCAATCAACGGTGCCCTGGTGTTTAAAATTCATTCCCATTTCTTGCATGGGACCTAAGCATGCACCCAAGGACACAGATTTGATTTTTCAACCAATTTATATGCAGTGGAGCATGTGCATGTAGTTCAAATTTGAATTATGCACATAAATGCATTGAAAACTCAGTTAATGCATAAAAATGTCCAAACGAACCCCAAAAAATCACAAAAAATCACACAACACTCCTGTTATTCTATGTTGACACGAGAAAAAAAATTGAAAGCAATAAGAGGCAATGGATATCGTTTCGTCCCAAAAGGTGGGATGTTCCCTACCGAAAACCATCTTGCTTGTTGTGAGAAGCTCCCGTTTGTGAGGAGCATATACCCAAACCTGCCCCAAATGGGACAAAATTTGTACCACGGCATGTTGATGCCGCTCCATGATAGCATGCCAAGTTTCATGAATTTCAGACGAGTTTTGGATTTACTAGAATTTAAAAACCAGGCATCTCAATGTTTTGCCGGCAATCAACGGTGCCCTGGTGTTTGAAATTCATTCCCATTTCTAGCATGGGACCTAAGCATGCACCCAAGGACACATATTTGAT
The DNA here is from genome assembly GCF_018294505.1 of Triticum aestivum. Lineage (NCBI taxonomy): Eukaryota > Viridiplantae > Streptophyta > Magnoliopsida > Poales > Poaceae > Triticum > Triticum aestivum. The sequence continues at coordinate 144,361,871 of NC_057802.1, forward strand.
TTTTCAATGAATTTATATGCACTGGAGCATGTGCATGTAGTTCAAATTTTAATTATGCACATAAATGCATTGAAAACCCAGTTAATGTATAAAAATGTCCAAACGAACCCCGAAAAATTCCAAAATTGAACACAACACTCTTGTTGTTCTATGTTGACACTCGAAATTTTTTGAAAGCAATAATAGGCAACGGATATCGTTTTGTCCCCAAAGGTGGCACGTTCCCTACCGAAACCATCACACTTGTTGTGAGAAACTCTGGTTTGTGAGAAGCTTATACCCAAACTTGCCCCAAATGGGACAAAAAATTTACCACGGCATGTTGATGCCGCTACATGATAGCATGCCAAGTTTCATGAATTTTAGACGAGTTTTGGATTTACTATAATTTAAAAACCAGGTATCTCAATGTTTGCGGCCGAGTGACGGTGGCAGGGTGTTTGAAATTCATTCCCATTTCTTGCATGGGACCTAAGCATGCAACCAAGGACAGATATTTGATTTTTCAATAAGTTTATATGCACTGGAGCATCTGCATGTAGTTCAAATTTGAATTATGCGCATAAAATGCCTGGAAAACCCAGTTAATGTATAAAAATGAACAAACGAACCCTGAATAATTCCAATTTTTTTGACAACACACCTATAGTTGCATGTTCACTGTAGATAAAAGTTCTAACAATTCAAACACCATCCTTTGTAGCTGTGACCCCATTACGTAATTCAAATGATCAAGATGATAAATCAAGTAGATCGCACACAGTTTATTATCACCAACCGTGTGAGATGCAGCACAAAATATCTTGGAGCACCGTCGATGTATAGTACGCCCATGGCTTACGAGAGAAGGTGCGTCGACTACAGTCCATAGCCGGCGTGTCAAGTACACTAGCTCACTCCCCAAATATCATTTCACTGTTCATTCGTCGCCGGTGAAAGATGGGGATGTGGACGCACGTCGTGAGGGCAACTTCGGCGGCCCACTCTGGCGAGAGCGCGGCCGTAGCCACCAGGCGCTTGCTAACAAGATTCGTGAGGGCGACCACAGTCTGCGTCCGGGCGGCCAAGGCAGCCCAAACGGCCGTTGTTGCTCCTCAGGTGGCGACAACAGCATCTGCCTCGGGGATAGCAACTGGCGAGAGCGGCACAACAGCTGTCTGTTCCGCAGCGGCGGCCTTAGCCCTGCTGGAGGCCGCCCACTACCATGTCGAGGTCGTCCACGCCCAGCTCGTGGCGGTCACCGCACAAATCGAATGAAGCTTCTCCGACAACGGTCGGCAACCCACGGCCGAAGAGGTAGCAATCTCCAAGAGAGTTCGAGCAGCCGTCCGTTCCTGCGCGGCATACCTTGCCACAATGGAGCCCGCCAGAGCCAGGATCGCGGCCGCCCACGCCCAGCTCGTGGTGGCCTATTCCAAAGATATGGCGGACACGGATGACGAGATGCTTGCCGAGTATGGTGCAATTGATGCCATGGAGCCCCTTCCCCAGGAGATCGTCGGGCGCGAGCTAGACATGGAGGCGGCGGCGGAGATCGACGAGCACCAGCCGTACTAGTACTCTTTGTTTTGTTTAATTAAGAGCGCCGGTCTTTAATTTGTTAGAGTAATGTTTAGGTTAGCTACTCTGTTTAATTGCCGAACTTGCTCGATTAAGAAGTTAGTCTCCTTTATGTACCCAAATTATGCGATGACGTGGATGACCACTGTCGCCGCAGAATAATGATGACCCACAAGTATAGGGGATCTATCATAGTCCTTTCGATAAGTAAGAGTGTCGAACCCAACGAGGAGCAGAAGGAAATGACAAGCGGTTTTCAGTAAGGTATTCTCTGCAAGCACTGAAATTGTAGGTGATAGATAGTTTTGTGATAAGGTAATTTGTAACGGGTAACAAGCAATGAAAGTAAATAAAGTGCAGCAAGGTGGCCCAATCCTTTTTGTAGCAAAGGAAAAGCCTGGACAATTTCTTATAATGAGAAAAGCGCTCCCGACGACACATGGGAATTATCGTCAAGCCAGTTTCATCACGCTCATATGATTCGCGTTCGGTACTTTGATAATTTGATATGTGGGTGGACCGGTGCTTGGGTACTGCCCTTACTTGGACAAGCATCCCACTTATGATTAACCCCTATTGCAAGCATCCGCAACTACAAAAGAAGTATTAAGGTAAACCTAACCATAGCATTAAACTAGTGGATCCAAATCAGCCCCTTACGAAGCAACGCATAAACTAGGGTTTAAGCTTCTGTCACTCTAGCAACCCATCATCTACTTATTACTTCCCAATGCCTTCCTCTAGGCCCAAATAATGGTGAAGTGTCATGTAGTCGACGTTCACATAACACCACTAGAGGAGAGACAACATACATCTCATCAAAATATCGAACGAATACCAAATTCACATGACTACTAATAGCAAGACTTCACCCATGTCCTCAGGAACAAACGTAACTACTCACAAAGCATATTCATGTTCATGATCAGAGGAGTATTAATATGCATTAGGGATCTGAACATATGATCTTCCACCAAATAAACCAACTAGCATCAACTACAAGGAGTAATCAACACTACTAGCAACCCACAGGTACTAATTTGTCGTTTTGATACAAGATTGGATACAAGAGATGAACTATGGTTTTGAGAGGAGATGGTGCTGGTGAAGATGTTGATGGAGATTTACCCCCTCCCGATGAGAGGATCGTTGGTGACGACGATGGTGATGATTTCCACCTCCCAGAGGGAAGTTTCCCCGGCAGAACAGCTCCGCCAGAGCTCTAGATTGGTTCCACCAAGGTTCCGCCTCATGGCGGCGGAGTTTCGTCCCGTAAGCTTGCTTATGATTTTTTTTCCAGGGTAAAAGCCTTCATATAGCAGAAGAGGGGCACCGGAGGGCCACCAGGGGGCCCAGGAGACAAGGAGGCGCGCCAGTAAGGGAGGGCGCGCCCCCCACCCTCCTGGCCAGGGTGTGGGCCCCTCTGGTACTTCTTTCGCTCAATAATTCTTATAAATTCCAAAAATGACGTTCGTGGAGTTTCAGGACTTTTGGAGCTGTGCAGAATAGGTTTCCAATATTTGCTCCTTTTCCAGCCAGAATTCCAGCTGCCAGCATTCTCCCTCTTCATGATAAACCTTGTAAAATAAGAGAGAACAGCCATAAGTATTGTGACATAACTTGTAATAACAGCCCATAATGCAATAAATATCGATATAAAAGCATGATGCAAAATGGACGTATCAACTCCCCCAAGCTTAGACCTCGCTTGTCCTCAAGCGGAAGCCGATATCGAAAAATATGTCCACATGTTTTAGAGATAGAGGTGTCGATAAAAATAAAATGCGGACATGAGGCCATCATGATCATTCTCATAACAGGAGCATACATAGATTTTGTCATATGATTTCTTATGCTCAAGTAACAATCTATTCACAATGTCAAGTATGGTTCAGAAACTTCATTGAGAACTAACAAACTATAATATCAGTCATTGAAGCAATTGCAATTTATCATAGCATCGGAAAGAGTCAAAAATAGAGCTTTTCAGCAAGTCCACATACTCAACTATCATATAGTCTTCTACAATTGCTAACACTCACGCAATACTTGTGGTTATGGAGTTTTAATCGGACACTGAGAAAGATAGGGGCTTATAGTTTTGCCTCCCAACGTATTCACCTTTAGGTGATGTCAACAATAATAACTCATGCTAACTTACATCCAATTGGATATATATATCAGGATCTTTCCAACACGAGGTGCTTGCCAAAGGATAAAATGAAAAAGGGAAAGGTGAAGATCACCTCGACTCTTGCATAATATAAAAGGCATAAAGTAAAAGATAGGCCCTTCACAGAGGGAAGCAGAGGTTGTCATGCGCTTTCAAGGTTGGATGCACAAAATCTTAATGCAAGAGAACGTCACTTTATATTGCCACTTGTGATATGAACCTTTATTATGCAGTCCGTCGCTTTTATTACTTCCATATCACACGATCGTATAAAGTTTATTTTCTCCCACATTAATAAGTCATACATATTTAGAGAGCAATTTTTATTGCTTGCACCGATGACAACTTACTTGAAGGATCTTACTCAATCCATAGGTAGGTATGGTGGACTCTCATGGCAAAACTGGGTTTAAGGATATTTGGAAGCACAAGTAGTATCTCCACTTGGTGCAAGGAATTTGGCTAGCATGAGGGGGAAAGGCAGGCTCAACATGTTTGGAAGATCCATGACAATATACTTTAAATGAGATGTGAGAAAACATAAACCATTACGTTGTCTTCCTTGTCCAACATCAACTCTTTAGCATGTCATACTTAATGAGTGCTCACAATCATAAAAGATGTCCAAGATAGTATATTTATATGTGAAGCCTCTCTTTCTTTATTACTTCCTATTAATTGCAACGATGACCAAAACTATGTTTATCAACTCTCAACAACTTTTATGCCTCATACTCTTTATATGTGAAGACACTACTATCCATAAGATCAATATGAACTCTTTATTTATCTTTTTATTCTTTCTATTTTCTCAAGATCATAGCAAAGTAGCAAAGCCCTTGACTCAACACTAATCTTTATTATATAGCTCACGGACTCGATTACATAAAGAGATCACAAAGCAAGACTCAGAACTAATTCATACCAAAACTTTATTCTACTTGATGAAGATATTACTAAAAGGATCGAACTAAGTAAAACGGTAAAGGTAGGAGTGTGATGGTGATACGATACCGGGGCACCTCCCCCAAGCTTGGCAGTTGCCAAGGGGAGTGCCCATACCCATGTGATTATATCTCTTTTGTTGGCGAAGGAGATGGAGTTGTTGATGATGTAGGTTTCTTCCTTAATTTCCGCTTGAGAATGACACTTTGCTCCCTTAGATCATCGATCTCCCGCTCAAGGCTTAATATCTTTTTGCATAGTTCCTGTTTATTTTCCTGCAAGAGATGAAAAGGGATAAACTCAATCTTGGGTTTCTTTGCCTTATCAGGGAGGCTTGACTTTTTAAACTCCACATGCATGTCCCCCGGTTGAGGTAAAGGGGCTTCATCTTCATCTGAGCTCGTCTCCTCCCTTCTCTTAGGTTCATAGTCTTCAACTTCCTCTGTGGTCCATCCACAATGCTCCAAGTCCCCGTAGACCTTAGGGTCTGCAAGGTAATCGGCTACATAGCTTTCTCCCTCCGAATCCTGGGACGACATATTGCTCTAATCTGCGGCAGAAACAGCTCGAAACAAAAACAGAGGATTTTTGCGTGATACGGTGGTCAAAACCTTCGGGAGATTATATAATGAATTTTTATCGACCAAAATATGTATCGTGAAAGAAAAGGGAGTCCGGGAGGCACACGAGATGCCCACGAGACAGGGGGCGCGCCCAGTAAGGGAGGGCGTGCCCTCCACCATCGTGGAGGCCTTGTGTCCTTCCCGGATTACTTCTTGCTTTCCAAAATTCTTAAATATTCCAGAACGGATAGAAATTGCCATTAGAATTGTTTTGGATTCGGTTTACTTACCGTACCACATACCTATTCCTTTTTGGAGTCTGGAACGTTCTGGAAAGTGTTCCTTATGTATTCCTCCGGGGCTATGGTCTCAATAATATTGGTTTCAACATTTATAGGATTACCTGAGATATAATGTTTGATTCTTTGACCGTTCACCACCTTCGGATTTGTGCCTTCGAAGTTGTTGATTTTTATGGCACCGGAACGATAGACCTCCTCGATAACGTAAGGGCCTTCCCACTTAGAGACAAGTTTTCCTGCAAAAAATCTTTAACGAGAGTTGAATAGCAACACATAATCACCTACGTTAAATTCTCGCTTTTGTATTCTTTTGTCATGCCATCTTTTAACTTTTTCTTTAAACAGCTTGGCGTTCTCATATGCTTGGGTTCTCCATTCATCAAGTGAGCTAATATCAAATAACCTCTTCTCACTGGCAAGTTTAAAATCATAATTGAGCTCTTGAATAGCCCAATACGCTTTATGTTCAAGTTCGAGAGGTAAGTGACATGCTTTTCCATAAACCATCTTATACGGAGACATACCCATAGGATTTTTATAAGCAGTTCTATAGGCCCATAATGCATCATCAAGTTTCTTGGACCAATTCTTTCTAGATCTATTAACAGTCTTTTGCAAAATTAATTTGAGCTCTCTATTGCTCAATTCTACTTGACCACTAGACTGAGGGTGATAAGGAGATGCAATTCTATGATTAACATCATACTTAGCAAGCATTTTACGAAAGGCACCATGAATAAAATGTGAACCACCATCAGTCATTAAATATCTAGGGACTCCAAACCTCGGAAAAACAACTTCTTTAAGCATCTTAATAGAGGTGTTATGATCAGCACTACTAATTAGAATAGCTTCTACCCACTTAGTAACGTAATCAACAGCGACTAAAATATGTGTATATCCATTAGAGGCAGGAAAAGGTCCCATATAATCAAAGCCCCAAACATCAAATGGTTCAATAACAAGAGAATAATTCATAGGCATTTCTTGACGTTTACTAATATTACCAATTCTTTGACATTCATCACAAGACAAGACAAACTTATGAGCATCTTTGAAGAGAGTAGGCCAATAAAAACCGGATTGCAATACCTTATGTGCAGTTCTATCTCCAGCGTGGTGTCCTCCATATGGTTCGGAGTGACACTTGCATAGAATCTGTTCATGTTCATGCTCAGGTACACAACGTCTAATAACACCATCTACTCCTTCTTTATAAAGGTGTGGGTCATCCCGGAAGTAATGTCTTAAATCATAAAAGAACTTTTTCTTTTGCTGGTATGTGAAACTAGTAATTAGCATAATCAGCATACCATGGAGCAGTACGAGAAGCATTAATGACCGCTAATTGTTCATCAGGAATGCTATCATCAATAGGTAGTGGGTCATCAAGAACATTCTCTAACCTAGACAAGTTGTCTGCAACGGGGTTCTCAGCTCCCTTTCTATCAATAATGTGTAAATCAAATTCTTGGAGCAAGAGGACCCATCTAATAAGTCTAGGCTTAGCATCTTTCTTTTCCATAAGATATTTAATAGCAGCATGATCAGTGTGAATAGTAACTTTAGAATCAACTATGTAAGGTCTGAACTTATCACATGCAAATACAACTGCTAAGAATTCTTTTTCAGTGGTAGCATAATTTCTCTGGGCAGTATCAAGAGTTTTACTAGCATATTGAATAACATTTAGTTTCTTATCAACTCTTTACCCTAGAACAGCACCTATAGCATAATCACTAGCATCACACATAATTTCAAAGGGTAAATTCCAATCAGGTGGCTGAACAATAGGTGCAGTTATCAAAGCTTTCTTAAGTATTTCAAATGCTTCTACACAATCATCATCAAAGACAAAAGGAATATCTTTTTGCAATAAATTAGTCAGAGGCCTAGAGATTTTAGAGAAGTCCTTAATGAACCTCCTATAAAAACCGGCGTGACCAAGGAAACTTCTTATACCTTTTATGTCCTTGGGACATGGCATCTTTTCAATGGCATCAACTTTAGCTTTATCAACTTCAATGCCTCTTTCAGAAATTTTATGCCCCAAGACAATGCCTTCATTAACCATTAAGTGGCACTTCTCCCAACTCAAGATGAGACTAGTGTCTTCACATCTCTGCAAAACTCGATCAAGGTTGCTCAAGCAATCATCAAAAGAGGATCCATAAACGGAGAAATCATCCATGAATACCTCACAAATCTTTTCACAAAAGTCAGAGAATATAGCCATCATACATCTTTGAAAGGTAGCAGGTGCATTACATAAACCAAAAGGCATACGTCTATAAGCAAAAGTACCGAAAGGGCAAGTAAAAGTAGTTTTGGATTGATCTTCCGCTGACACAGGTATTTGAGAGAAACCAGAATAACCATCTAGAAAGCAAAAATGTGTATGTTTGGATAGTCTTTCTAGCATTTGATCAATAAAAGGTAAAGGGTAATGATCTTTCTTAGTAGCTTTATTTAATTTACGGAAATCAATTACCATCCTATAACATGTACTTATTCCTTGCGGAATCAATTCATCTTTATCATTAGGAACAACAGTAATACCTCCCTTCTTAGGAACGCAATGGACAGGGCTTACCCATTCACTATCAGCAACGGGATAAATTATACCTGCATCTAGTTGCTTTAGTATCTCCTTTCTTACCACTTCTTTCATCTTAGGATTTAACCGTCGTTGAGGGTCTCTAACTGGTTTGGCATCTTTCTCCAATTTTATTTTGTGTTGGCATAGAGTGGGACTAATGCCCTTAAGATCGTCCAGAGTATATCCAATAGCAGCACGGTGCTTCTTCAGAGTTTTCAATAATCTTTCCTCTTCTTGCTCTGAAAGGTTAGCACTAATAATAATAGGATATATCTTCTTTTCATCAAGGTAAGCATATTTAAGATTATCAGGTAAGGTTTGAGCTCAAACACGGGATCACCCTTGGGTGGAGGGGGATCCCCTAAGATTTCAGCAGGTAAGTTGTGTTTCGGAATAGGACCCTGTTGAAGAAATACTTCATCTATTTCCCTTCTTTCATTCATAAACATATCATTTTCATGGTCTAGCTAATATTGTTCTAACGGATCAGTAGGAGGTACGGCAATAGAAGCAAGACCAATAATTTCATCCTTACTAGGCAATTCTTTATCACGGGGTTGTCTACGAAATTTAGCAAAATTAAACTCATGTTCCATATCCCCTAAGCCAATTGTAACAACATCCTTTTCACAATCAATCCTAGCATTAACAGTATTCAAGAAGGGTCTACCAAATATAATGGGACAAAAGCTATCTTGTGGGGAACCAAGCACAAGAAAATCAGCAGGATATTTAACTTTCCCACACAAGACTTCAACATCTCTAACAATCCCAATGGCTTAATAGTGTCCTATTGGCAAGCTTAATAGTAACATCAATATCTTCTATTCAGCGGGTGCAATATCATGCATAATTTCTTTATATAAGTCAAAAGGTATTGCACTAGCACTAGCACCCATATCACATAAGCCATGATAACAATGATCTCCTATTTTAACGGAAATAACAGGCATGCCTACAACAGGTCTATGTATCTTAACATCAGGTCTAGCAATATTAGCTGTTTCACCACAGAAGTAAATAACATGCCCATCTATATTATCATCCAAGAGATCTTTAACCATAGCAATACTAGGTTCAACTTTAATTTGCTCAGGAGGTGTATATGTTCTAGTATTACTCTTACGAACCACAGTTGAAGCTCTAGCATGATCCTTTATCCTAACAGGAAAAGGTGGTTTCTCAACATAAGTAGTAGGAACAATAGGATCATTATAAGTGATAGTCTTTTCTTCAACTGTAATAGGTGCAACTACTTTTACTTTAGTGGGAGGATTATATTTAAACCACTTCTCCTTAGGGAGATCAATGTGAGCAGCAAAAGATTCACAAAATGAAGCTACTATCTCAGAGTCAAGTCCATATTTAGCGCTAAATCCACGAAAAGCATCGGTATCCATAAAAGATTTAACACAATCAAACTTAGGTGTCATACCTGACTCCTTACCATCGTCGAAACCCCAATCTTCAGAGTTGCGTTTAATTCTTTCCAATAAATCCCACTTGAATTCAGTAGTCTTCAGCATATAAGAACCAGCACAGGAAGTATCGAGCATGGTGCGATTGTTGTCAGAAAGCCGAGCATAAAAATTTTGAATAATCATTTCTCTTGAGAGCTCATGATTGGGGCATGAATATAACATTGACTTAAGCCTCCCCCAAGCTTGAGCGATGCTTTCTCCTTCGCGAGGCCAGAAATTATATATGTAATTACGATCACGATGAACAAGATGCATAGGATAGAACTTCTGGTGAAATTCCAATTTCAATCGTTTATAGTTCCAAGATCCCGTATCATCACATAGCCTATACCATGTCAATGCGTCTCCCTTCAAAGATAAAGGGAAGACCTTCCTCTTAACAACATCATCGGGAATACCTGCAAGCTTAAATAATCCACAAACTTCATCCACAAAGATAAGGTGTAAATCGGGATGCAATGTTCCATCTCCTGCAAAGGGATTAGCTAGCAGTTTCTCTATCATACCCGAAGGAATCTCAAAGTGAACATTTTCAATAGGTCCAGAAGGTTGAGGAGCAATTCTTTGCTCTACTGGTCGGGGCGAAGATGCCCCGAACAAGCCCCTCAAAGGATTAGTTTCCATAGTAACAAGTGACAGAAAATTTCAGCACACTATATAAATGTTTCCTTACCAAGTTCCACTCACCAAAGGCGCTTCACTCCCCGGCAACGGCGCCAGAAAAGAGTCTTGATGACCCACAAGTATAGGGGATCTATCGTAGTCCTTTCGATAAGTAAGAGTGTCGAACCCAACGAGGAGCAGAAGGAAATGACAAGCGGTTTTCAGTAAGGTATTCTCTGCAAGCACTGAAATTGTAGGTGATAGATAGTTTTGTGATAAGGTAATTTGTAACGGGTAACAAGCAATGAAAGTAAATAAAGTGCAGCAAGGTGGCCCAATCCTTTTTGTAGCAAAGGACAAGCCTGGACAATTTCTTATAATGAGAAAAGCGCTCCCGAGGACACATGGGAATTATCGTCAAGCCAGTTTCATCACGCTCATATGATTCGCGTTCGGTACTTTGATAATTTGATATGTGGGTGGACCAGTGCTTGGGTACTGCCATTTTTTGGACAAGCATCCCACTTATGATTAACCCCTATTGCAAGCATCCGCAACTACAAAAGAAGTATTAAGGTAAACCTAACCATAGCATTAAACTAGTGGATCCAAATCAGCCCCTTACGAAGCAACGCATAAACTAGGGTTTAAGCTTCTGTCACTCTAGCAACCCATCATCTACTTATTACTTCCCAATGCCTTCCTCTAGGCCCAAATAATGGTGAAGTGTCATGTAGTCGACGTTCACATAACACCAAGGAGAGACAACTTACATCTCATCAAAATATCGAACGAATACCAAATTCACATGACTACTAATAGCAAGACTTCACCCATGTCCTCAGGAACAAACGTAACTACTCACAAAGAATATTCATGTTCATGATTAGAGGAGTATTAATATGCATTAAGGATCTGAACATATGATCTTCCACCAAATAAACCAACTAGCATCAACTACAAGGAGTAATCAACACTACTAGCAACCCACAGGTACCAATTTGTGGTTTTGATACAAGATTGGATACAAGAGATGAACTAGGGTTTTGAGAGGAGATGGTGCTAGTGAATATGTTGATGGAGATTGACCCCCTCCCGATGAGAGGATCGTTGGTGACGACGATGGTGATGATTTCCCCCTCGTGAAGGGAAGTTTCCCCGGTAGAACAGCTCCGCCAGAGCTCTAGATTGGTTCCGCCAAGGTTCCGCCTCGTGGCGGTGGAGTTTCGTCCCGTAAGCTTGCTTATGATTTTTTCGAGGGTAAAAGCCTTCACATAGCAGAAGAGGGACACCGGAGGGCCACCAGGGGGCCTAGGAGACAGGGAGGCGCGCCCAGTAAGGGAGGGCGCGCCCCCACCCTCCTGGCCAGTGTGTGGGCCCCCTCTGGTACTTCTTTCGCTCAATAATTCTTATAAATTCCAAAAATGACTTTCGTGGAGTTTCAGGACTTTTGGAGCTGTGCAGAATAGGTTTCCAATATTTGCTCCTTTTCCAGCCAGAATTCCAGCTGCCGGCATTCTCCCTCTTCATGATAAACCTTGTAAAATAAGAGAGAATAGCCATAAGTATTGTGACATAACTTGTAATAACAGCCCATAATGCAATAAATATCGATATAAAAGCATGATGCAAAATGGACGTATCAAATAACAAGGGGTGTGGGTGAGTAGAGGGATGCCCTGCCCAGCGGTGAGAGTAGTAGGTGGCGGTGAGGCCTGGGCGGCAGCATAGCCGGCCACGAGAGGCGGGAGCGGGCGGTCCCGCCGGCGATGCTTTGGCGGCTGGAGCAAGAAGATTAGAGATTGAAGAAACATGACGGCCGTTGGATTAACATCCAACGGTTACGTCTGCTAGAATCGATTGTTGATGTATATAATAACTAAAAAAATCTTGCATACGCGTCAACTTAACAGGCCCACAAGTCAGACCACTCCCTCTTTTTTTAAATAATTTATATATAGCTCATTGCAACTTCTTATGGAATTTATTGCAGTCATTTTTTTTGGTTGGCCAGGGCCAATTTCGCATATTCTGTGGGTTCCAAACTATTTTTAATAACCAAATGTCGGCCAGATTTAAATACTTTGAAGATATATTTAAATTAGGTTAATGTCCAGGGAAATAGGAATCTGAAAATGTGAAAAAATTCAGAAATTATAAAGTAATTGCCAATTTTTCATCTGTTTTTATATTTACAACCCATTTCATATTACTTTCAAGATTTGCAGGCGTCTTGAATGAGTTGCAGCCCATCAGGGCGTAGAAAAATAAGTAGGCCTGGATTGGGTATTCTTCAGAAAAAATAAACTGGGCTCATTTTCACAAAGAAAAAATAGCTGGGCTGGTCACATGGTGAACATAAAATATAAGCCTGGGCTAGACGGGCCACAGCCCAGTTCAAACCCTGCTCCGTCTCAACAATAACAATAAAAATACTGCTCGAGCAGCTACGTCCCAGGTGTCAGCCGATCTTGTGCTGTTCTCTTGTCTATTGACTATATACGCTCACAATGTCGTGGGTCCCAGATGTCAGGAAAACACTAGGAGGAAGCATTTTATTTTTCCATACGCTGACATGGTGGGCCCCTACTGTCATCCTCTCCACGTACTTCTGCCGATTCCTGTTGTTTGTTGACCATGTTGACAACGCGAGAGGGCGGCGCCGCGGCGAGCACACCAAAGCGCGCGGAGGACGTCGGCGTTAACGATTTAGGAGACAGTGGGGCGGTGATGCATGCGCTGAGGCGCAGCCAGCCATGGGAGGCGGAAGCAGGCGGCCCCGCCGGCGCTGGTTTGGTTTTGGCGGCTGGAGGAAGACAGGACTGAAGAAACATGATAGACTATAAAACCAGCAGGAGTACTTAACAACCTTAATTCAAACCAGCAGGGGCACTTAACAACCAAAGCTGAAAGCAGTATGAGTACTTATACAGGTTCAACCGTACAAAGCACGCCTCGAACAGTGCTACTTTGCCTACAGTTAACCAAGGGTGAGGCCGCCAAGCCCCAGGACAAGGCCCAGGCGCCACCCCGCACATCCACAACCTTCTGAAAGCGGCTTCATCTCGCAATGTGGTCAATAAACAGGATATTCACTTTAGAGCCATGGAAAAGCATGAACATAATCTTCTGTCCTATTCTCCAAGATGAACGGGCCTTCATTATTTGAGACCACCCATGAATAAGTATCTTTTCACCTCCAAGGGGAATGGAGTAGGTCGATATAAACATCATGTTGTGACCAAGTGCAAGTCTGACCCGACCATGGTCAGGCATCTGTATAGGAACAATAGAACTGGGAAGTTTCTGTTTCAAGAAGATCACAGCTGTAAAACTGTGTATAAGCAATAGTTTATGAACAACATATATAACAGAAAACAGCTCGTACCATAAGTTTCTCGACACAGTTGGACCTGTTCAACGAGTGCAGCAGTGGCACACATATCCCACGTGGCCTTCCACCATTGAAACGCCCCACGAGGACCTCAAGACGATCAATAAAGTGTAGGAACTTGTGGATGTCGTCCCAATCAACTTCAGTGCCATTAGTAACAGCCGAGTTATTACAGAAGAACAAACGAGCAGCCTGCTTAACTCTGAAAAAACCTACACGTGCCACCAATTATAAGAAAATGTTAGTTAGAAGTAGCATCTTCGTGAGAGATTCGTTGCTACTTCTAAAGTTAAATTGTGATTAGTTAGACAGAATAGGTGGATTAAGAAGTAATCGAGGCAACAAGCAAGAACCAGATACAAAACTAACATGGATGAACAATTGGAACGACGTCGGGGTGGAAGATCACAGTGAAGATGAGACCAGGTTCTGCTATTTCCATCAACATTCGTGCGCCAACTTTCAGTCTGTAACACTTGAGAAAGTTTATCCAAGTTCGGCCATAAAAAAAAGCAGCGATCTTCTTGGTTCATGAACCCAACTCGGAACTTATATCCATGGCTTGTCTTCACTGTGACCATTAAACTAGTGTATTCAGTTATGGCAAGGCCGAGCATCTTGAGTACATGTGTTCTGGCAGAGCAAATAATGCACTGCAGGAAAAATAATATGAGAACACAATGTATTCCCTATCCAAATCTAGAAATAACTTCCTCCTTCCCGTCAGTGTTGACCATCGTACTAGTAGTACCTTTTATCCAAATATAGCAATCCAAATTTCCAAATGAGTCGACAGCATGTTCAAAAAAACCCCACCCTCCCGGATAGAAAAGAGGATTCTAGGAACATATGTGCGCGTTTTAAAATCATGTGTTAGGATGAGAAGGAACAAGTGTGGCGTCTCGCCGAGGGCGCAAAAACCTGTAGGGTCCTCGCACTTTGGGCACTGCAAATGAAACACACTAGATTCAGTAGGAAGAAAAATGCATCAACGGCGGCGGCTGCCATCCTAGGATTACCTGCGACCAAGGGACTTGGATTTATCGGGGATGGATGCAGAATTCGTACCTGGTTCTCCATGAGAAAACCCTATGCAATCGCCGAGAGGGGGTTTTCTCTAAACAAGCAGACGAGGGAGAAGGGGATTCAGGCCCAGTGAAATATTGCCGCTTCGTCCGTCCAGCTTACTGCTAACGCTGGAAAGGGGGGGTTTGTGATTTGACGGCTCATTGGGCATTACTGCGGCGCTACGACCGGGGTGTGTCTACCGTGCAGTTGTGCACTCTAATTTGTGCATATGGCACGTGGACCCCGTTGCCGGTTGCCCCACATATCAGCGAAAGGAAGTAGAAAGACAGGAGTAACTAGTTACACATAAATATATTTTTGACAAAGAGATACTCCCTCTGTAAAGAAATATACAAATCTTTTATGTCACAACTTTATACATAAGAAAAATCAAGGGGAATATATATAACATATATAATTATAAAAAACAGAGTTGTTTTTAACACAGTATAGACGAGTTGGTGATGATGGTGTGCCTGCCATCCTGCAATATAGGCCGTCCGATTTATATCTGGAAGGAAACTATGGCAATTTTGCAAAAAGGTACCCACACACCTCTCCACATTTGCAAATAAGGCCTTCCCTCATTCATCCTTTTCTCTCACAAGATAAAATACTCATACAAATGCATCTTGATGTTACGTGCAACGCACGGGCATTATGGGGGTTCAGCTTTTTTATGGGGGTTCAGCTGAGAATATAATACTCAGACAGGCTCACGGTTCTAGACTTTGGGCCGCAGGCCCACTCTGCATGTTTGGGAGCCCATGTGTTCTACCTCAGCGCTTTTCATATTGCAAGCGATCGGTACGGCGCTGGTTTTAGATGCTGTCGCAAGGTGAATACACAAAATTGAATAAAGCATGGCAGCTGTTGCAATCAAATCGAACGACAGTTCCTAACCAGCAATGAGAGTTGCAATTCTATCAACGATATACCATGTGATAAATAATACTGCCATACTACTTATACACACAGGACACTTGTTTCACCATGCCAGATTATTACATCAAAATCTCTCGGAGGATAGATCAGTTCGGCAGTTGCGTGCTGCTACTGAAGAATTTCAAAGTTGATTTGGACCAGCTCTCCTTGCCGAGAAAGTTCGATTTTGACATCATCCCCTACCGCAAGATATGATTTAGATTTGAACCTTGACCATCCTTTAGCATCAATCATCATGCGACCATCCTTTGTACTTACGGTATATTGAGCAGGTTCATTCACACCAAGGCTACGCATGGTAAGAGAAACTTGGTCGCGGTCGCCCGGATTGTTGAACGACTCCCTCGTTGCTCTAGGAATTCTCTGTTTGCAAACAAAAAGACATACCCAAACAGTTAGATCAACACAGTGAATCATGTGAAACAACATGGAAAGAAAAAAGAACGAAGCACTTGGGCGGCCAATGCTTACCAAGAAGGTGGACATGTCGGTTTTTGTAAGGACTTTGGTATATCAAGTGCGAACTGCAGCCCAGTCTGTTGCCGGTGCAACTGCTTGTTCGGTTGCCGCTGCACGGGCCGGAGCAGATGCAAGTGCAAGCGTTGGTGCAGGTGCCGAAGCCGCTGCTGCTGCCGCAGATGGTGCTCCTTGTAGAGATGGTGCCGGTGTTGGAGCAGGTGCCGGTGTCGATACTCGATCCTCCGGTAGATCAGACTGATCCGCTGACGCGGTCGGTGCCCAATCCTCAGCTGGATCAGACTGAGCTGCTGCCGCTGTCAGTGCTAGAGCAACTGTCAGTCCTCGATCCGTTGCTGAAGGTGGTACCGATGTGCGAGACAGCAGCGATCCTGTCTGGTCTGCTATGATTAGCTTTCTAACTTGACTAGGATCCGTGACCGTGATCCAGCTTTTTCTTCATTTCTTTTAAACGTGAGAAGGACTAATTGTGGTGTTTTTGTTAAACCAAACTGCAGTTCATCATAGGGATTTAGCTTGTACTCAGATAACAGACTGATCCAATTTTTTCCAGTACCATAAGTGATGGACAGTGCCTTCGTTACTGACACGACATAAGAAGTGAAACCTGCAAAAATAGCCATCATAGAGCAAACCAAACGGTTTATTCTTTGATGAATGTCACATGGCAAAACCTGCATCGTAAAATTGTAGGAAAAGAAAGAAAACATGACATTAAATCAATAAGATTTAGACAGTAAATCAATAAGATTTACTTGATGTGACACGAGTGAATCCTTACCAGGAAATCACTATGTTGAAGTACTAAACAGAAGATTGATCGTCCAACTACGGGTGGCATGCAGGGGCCCCGCCTACTCCCACAAGCAGGACTGTCCAAAGGTCGTGACAAATCGTATGGACCGAACATCCATGGGACTGGAAATCCTGGTGGGTGCGATAAACCCTGCAATGCATACAGATATTGGAGTGTAACCATAATTGATAAACCGTCCTCACAAAAAAGATGATCTGGATACTTCAAAATATACAGACTGAATTGAGTGGACAGACATTAACATAGACCATTCTCAGGACTGACCACACGCCAAAAGCGGCAGTACTAATAAACAATACAGGGTTCCCAAACACAAATCAAGTACTGAACAATAGTACTTACTACAGACATGCAAAGTTGCACTAATTAAACTCTGCAGACTATTTCTTGCCACCGACCTACGGGATGAACCCCGCATAGCTGACTAGGCCATGGACTTCGTGAGAGATGTCTACATGCACCATCACCATCTCGTCAACCTTGGAGAACCTAACAGAGTGGTCTTTCCACTCATAAACATGATGATGAAGACAGGCTGCATCAGATTTGTTGGGCAGCTTTACAAGAACCACACCCTTCGTAATCGAAGGCACAGCCAGGAAATTGTTGTGGTCAAGTACAGCCTCGAGAACACGCCTGACAACAATGCTACAGGAAAACACTAGTTCAAGACACGTGGCGACAAGGACACAGCAGCTGGATAGTTTAGCAGTAGAACTCATCCTCAGGTCTTCCAGTTCACACGGCATGACTTTGAGAACTTCATCTCCACCGCGGACCTGGTTCTAATTCAAACAGAAACCATATTTTATTACTACCTCCGTTCAGAAATATAAGATAATTTTTGATATTATACTCCATATATGACTACATATACGCACAGAAATGAGTGAACAAAGACACTAGAACATGTCTTCAAAGGCATGAGAGCAGAGGGATTACTTGCAATATCCATAACACAAGTTACTGAGGCAAATATACCCTCTTCAAAGGTAGCATTAATGTTCATAAAGTACTCCCTCCGTCCCAAAATTCTTGTCTTAGATTTGTCTAGATACGGATGTATCAAGTCACATTTTAGTATTAGATACATCCGTATCTAGACAAATCTAAGACAAGAAATTTGGGACAGAGGGAGTAGTTGAAAGTAATCTATAAGAAATCAGTGTCAACCTCTCGCGTGTTTTGGTCAAAAGAGGAATTTAGAACCGTCATTTGGCACACTAAAATCACATGCAAGATCACCCAGAAAGTTGTACTATCAGTACTAGTACTGCGTGTTAGATGAAAAAACACGATCAAGATCGAGAAAAAGATCGTTAACAAGAGACATTACCTGGACTTGCTTAATGAGGGATCCCGAAGAGGGGGGCTTGGACAGGGCGATGGCTTTGAGCTTGTTTGCGGTAGTCTCGGCGGGGTGCTTGCGCTTCTTCGTACCATGAGCCTCGACGGTTTTGGCCAGAACCATAGACATCACGTCGGCCGGTGCTCCAGCGTCCATCCAAGAGAGGAAGCTGAGAGAGAAGAGTGAAAGGAGGAACGACATGAGGGAGAAGCGAAGTGACTAGGGGTTTTCTTCAAGAGATGAAGCTGAGAGAGAAGAGTGAAATGATGGTTTCTTCGTCCGTCCAACTTACTGCTGGAAAGGAGGGGATTTTGTGATTTGACGTCTCATTGGGCATTACAGCGGCGCTTCGATCGGGGTAGTCTACCGTCACTCTACTACGGAGTAATTTAGTGCATGGTTGGTGGACCCAGGTGCTGGCCGTCCCACACGTCGGTGAAAGTGAGTAATTTAGTGCATGGCTGGAGGAGGATCCGCACGGTCGAGCGTGTCCACTGTTTTTCTGAAGAAAAAAATGATTACAGCAAGTGTATCCACTCTTACAACGGAGGAGTGCGAAACACGGCAGCCACTTGAACATACACAGTGCTCCTACTACTAGGCATGTGTAGTGGTTCATACGTCAGTACTACATAATCTTGTTGCTAGTGTAGTAAGATATGACGATAACAAATGATGTTGTGCACATGTCAACTATATGTAACATAGTACCGCTTTTTTGACTGTCCGGTCAAGAATGAACGGTGAGATCAATGTTAACAGGACTAGGTCTATAGTGCACGGAGAGTATGGTGCTACAGTACTCCACGAAACATGAACCATATGAAGCACGAATAGTGTTAGGCAGGGTGTATGAAGGGTGCACGGGATGGGAGCAAAAGTTCCCTTCTCGACCCACTTTTGGGTGTTTGGCAGAGTGCATGAAGGGTGCATGAGTCCACACTAGTAGGTTAACAAAAATACACGAAGAGGAAACAACTATATTGAGATGAGTGATACGTTTCCAACGTATCTATAATTTGTGATTGTTCCATGCTATTATATTACCTGTTTTGGATGTTTATAGGCTTTACTTTACACTTTTATATCATTTTTGCGACTAACCTACTAGCCGGAGGCCCGGCCCGAATTGCTATTTTTTTGCCTATTTCAGTGTTTCGAAGAAAACAAATATCAAACAGAGTCCAAATGGAATGAAACCTTTGGGGGCGATCTTTTTGGAACAAACGTGATCCAGAGGACTTGAAGTGCAAGTCAAGAAACAAACGAGGCGGCCACGAGGGTGGAGGGCCCCCCCCCCCTACTGGGCGCGCCCCTGTCTCGTGGGCCCCTCGAGCATCCACCGACCTACTTCTTCCTCCTATATATACCCACGTACCCCGAAAACATCAGAAGCGACCACGAAAAACTATTTCCACCGCCGTAACCTTTTGTATCCATGAGATCCCATCTTGGAGCCTTCGCCGGCACTCCGCCGGAGGGGGAATCGATCACGGAGGGCTTCTACATCAACACCATAGCCCTTCCGATGAGTTGTGAGTAGTTTACCACAAACCTTCGGGTCCATAGTTATTAGCTAGATGGCTTCTTCTCTCTCTTTGAATCTCAATACAAAGTTCTCCTTGATCTTCTTGGAGATCTATTCGATGTAACTCCTTTTGCGATGTGTTTGTCGAGATCCGATGAATTGTGGGTTTATGATCAGGTTTATCTATGAGAAATATTTGAATCTCCTCTGAATTCTTTTATGTGTGATTAAGTTATCTTTGCAAGTCTCTTCGAATTATCAGTTTGGTTTGGCCTACTAGATTGATCATTCTTGCAATGGGAGAAGTGCTTAGCTTTGGGTTCAATCTTGCGGTGTCCTTTCCCAGTGACAGCAGGGGCAGTAAGGCACGTATTGTATTGTTACCATCAAGGATAAAAAGATGGGGTTTATATCATATTGCATGAGTTTATCCATCTACATCATGTCATCTTTCTTAATGCGTTACTCTGTTCTTTATGAACTTAGTACTCTAGATCCATGCTGGATAGCGGTCGATGTGTGGAGTAATAGTAGTAGATGCAGAATCGTTTCGATCTACTTGTCACGGACGTGATGCCTATATACATGATCATGCCTAGATAATCTCATAATTATTCGCTTTTCTATCAATTGCTCGACAGTAATTTGTTCACCCACCGTAATACTTATGCTATCTTGAGAGAAGCCACTAGTGAAACCTATGGCCCCCGGGTCCATCTTTTATCATAGAAAGCTTTCAATCTACTTTTATTTGCATCTTTTAATTTTCCAATCTATATCATAAAAATACCAAAAATATTTATCTTATCATATTATCTCTATCAGATCTCACTTTCGCAAGTGGTTGTGAAGGGATTGACAACCCCTTTATTGTGTTGGTTGCGAGTTCTTGTTTGTTTGTGTAGGTGCGTGGGACTTTTGAGGAGCCTCCTACTGGATTGATACCTTTGTTCTCAAAAACTGAGGGAAATACTTACGCTACTGTGCTGCATCACCCTTTCCTCTTCAAGGAGAACCAACGCAAGCTCAAGACATAGCAAGAAGGATTTCTGGCGCCGTTGCCGGGGAGGTCTTCGCTCAAGTGAAGACATACCAAGTACCCATCACAAGCTCATCTCCCTCGCATTACATTATTTTTCATTGGCCTCTCGTTTTCCTCTCCCCCACTTCACCCTTGCCGTTTTATTCGCCCTCTCTTTCCCAATCTCCTCTCCCTTTCTCTTGCCTTTTTGTTTGCTTGTGTGTTGGATTGTTTGTCGCGATGGCACAAGATAATACCAAATTATGTGACTTTTCCAATACCAATAATAATGATTTCCTTAGTACTCTGATTGCTCCTCTTAATGATGTTGAGTCTTGTAAAATCAATGTTGCTTTGTTGAATCTTGTTATGAAAGATCAATTCTCCGGCCTTCCTAGTGAAGATGTCGCTACCCGTCTAAACAACTTTATTTATTTGTGTGAGATGTAAAAGAAGAAAGATATGGATAATGATATTGTTAAATTGAACTTATTTCCGTTTTCACTTAGAGATCGTGCTAAGAAAGATTGCTTTGTAAAAGCGTGTTCTTCTAGTTTCCATGAAATTATGATGAAGATCTAAAAGTTATTGATGTGTCCCCTATTAAATCCTTGTTTTACAATATGAATCTTCATAATGATGGGACTGGAGATGAGTCAACTTTAGTTAAAAGGCGTCCCAATGATTCGGAGTTTTTAGATCTTGATGCTAAATTTGGTAAAAGTAGGACTGGAGAGGTCAAGACTTTAAATAGCATTGAACCCACTATCTTGGATTTCAATTAATTTAATTATGATAATTGTTCTTTAGTAGATTGTATTTCCTTGTTGCAATCCGTGTTGAATTCTCCTCATGCCTATAGTCAAAAGAAAGCTTTTACCAAACATATTGTTGATGCCTTGATGCAATCTTATGATGAAAAAATTAATTTGGAAGCTTCAATACCTAGAAAACTTTATGATGAGTGGGAAACTACTATAAAGATTAAAATTAAAGATCATAAGTGCTATGCTTTGTGTGATTTGGGTGCTAGTGTTTCCACGATTCCGAAAACTTTATGTGATATTCTAGGTTTCCATGATCTTGATGATTGCTCTTTAAATTTGCACCTTGCGGATTCCACTATTAAAAAGCCTATGGGAAGAATCAATGATGTTCTTATTGTTGCAAATAGGAATTACGTGCCCGTAGATTTTATCATTCTTGATATAGATTGCAATCTTTCATGTCCTATTATTCTTGGTAGACCTTTCCTTAGAACGATTGGTGCAATTATTAATATGAAGGAAGGGAACATTAGATTCCAATTTCCACTAAAGAAAGGCATGGAACACTTTCCTAGAAATAAAGTTAAATTACCTTATGAATCTATTATGAGAGCTACTTATGAATTGAGTGCCAATGAGGGCACCACTTAGATCTATCCTCACTTTTATGCCTAGCTTGGGGCGTTAAACAATAGCGCTAGTTGGGAGGCAACCCAATTTTATTTTTGTTTTTGCTTCTGTTTAGTAATAAATATTTCATCTACCTTCTGTTTAGCCGTGTTTTTATGTTTTAATTAGTGTTTGTGCCAAGTTAAACCTATAGGATCTTCTTGGATGATAACTATTTGATCTTGCTGAAAATTCCAGAAACTATCTGTTCACGAAAACAATTGTTTAAAATCACCAGAACGTGATAAAATACTGATTCCAATTTCAGTAGATCAATAAACAAATTATCTAGGTCATCCTATTTTGGTAGAAATTTTTGAGTTCCAGAAGTTTGCGTTAGTTACAGATTACTACATATTGTTCTGTTTTTTACAGATTCTGTTTTTCGTGTGTTGTTTGCTTATTTTGATGAATCTATGGCTAGTAAAATAGTTTATAAACCATAGAGAAGTTGCAATATATTAGGTTTAACACCAATACAAATAAAGATTGAGTTCATTACAGTACCTTGAAGTGGTGTTTTGTTTTCTTTCGCTAACGGAGCTTACGAGAATTTATGTTGAGTTTTGTGTTGTGAAGTTTTCAAATTTTGGGTAAAGATTTGATGGATTATGGAACAAGGAGTGGCAAGAGCCTAAGCTTGGGGATGCCCATGGCACCCCAAGATATTCAAGGATAACCAAAAGCCTAAGCTTGGGGATGCCCCGGAAGGCATCCCCTCTTTTCGTCTTCGTCTATCGGTAACTTTACTTGGAGCTATATTTTTATTCACTACATGATATGTGTTTTGCTTGGAGCGTCTTGTATGATATTAGTCTTTGTTTTTTTGTTTACCACAATCATCCTTGCTGTACACACCTTTTGGGAGAATCCCACATGATTGGAATTTATTAGAATACTCTATATGCTTCACTTATATCTTTTGAGCTAGATAATTTTTGCTCTAGTGCTTCACTTATACTTTTTAGAGCACGGTGGTGGCTTAATTTTGAAGAAATTGTTGATCTCTCATGCTTCACTTATATTATTTTGAGAGTATTTTAGAACAGCATGGTATTTTCTATGGTTAAAAAATTGGTCCTAGAATGATGGGCATCCAAGTTGGGTATAATAAAAATTATCATAGGAAGTGAATTGGATGCTATGATCAATTTGATGCTTGATAATTGTTTTGAGATATGGAGGTAGTAATATTAGAGTCATGCTAGTTGGGTAATTGTGAATTTAAAGAATGCTTGTGTTGAAGTTGGCAAGTCCCGTAACATGCACGTATGGTAAAAGTTGTGTAACAAATTTGAAACATGAGGTGTTCTTAGATTGTGCATCCTTATGAGTGGCGGTCGGGGACGAGCGATGGTATTTTCCTACCAATCTATCCCTCTAGGAGCATGCGCGTAGTGCTTGGTTTTTGATGACTTGTAGATTTTTGCAATAAGTATATGAGTTCTTTTGACTAATGTTGAGTCCATGGATTATACGCACTCTCACCCTTCCATCATTGCTAGCCTCTTCGGTACCGTGCATTGCCCATTCTCACCTTGAGAGTTGGTGCAAACTTCGCCGGTGCATCCAAACCCCGTGATACGATACGCTCTATCACACATAAACCTCCTTATATCTTCCTCAAAACAGCCACCATACCTACCTATTATGGCATTTCCATAACCATTCCGAGATATATTGCCATGCAACTTTCCACCGTTCCGTTTATCATGACACGTATTATTATTGTCATATCGCCTTGCATGATCATGTAGTTGACATCGTATTTGTGGCAAAGCCACCATGCATAATTTTTTCATACATGTCACTCTTGATTCATTGCCCATCCCGGTACACTGCCGGAGGCATTCATATAGAGTCATATCTTGTTCTAGTATTGAGTTGTAATTTAGGAGTTGTAAATAAATAGAAGTGTGATGATCATTATTAGAGCATTGACCCCATAAAAAAAGAAAGAGAGAAAGGCCAAATAAAAAAAAGCCCAAAAAATATATAAATAAAAAGGGGGGCAATGTTACTATCCTTTTCCACGCTTGTGCTTCAAAGTAGCACCATGTTCTTTATATAGAGTCTCATATGTTGTCACTTTCATATACTAGTGGCAATTTTTCATTATAGAACTTGGCTTGTATATTCCTACGATGGGCTTCCTCAAAATACCCTAGGTCTTCGTGAGCAAGCAAGTTGGATGCACACCCACTTAGTTTCTTTTGTTGAGCTTTCATACATTTATAGCTCTAGTGCATCCGTTGCATGGCAATCCCTACTCCTCATGTTGACATCAATTGATGGGCATCTCCATAGCCCGTTGATTATCCTCGTTAATATGAGACTTTCTCCTTTTTTGTCTTCTCCACACAATCCCCATCATCATATTCTATTCCACCCATAGTGCTATGTCCATGGCTCACGCTCATGTATTGCGTGAAAGTTGAAAAAGTTTGAGATTGCTTAAGTATGAAACAATTGCTTGGCTTGTCATCGGGGGTGTGCAAGATGGGAGCATTTTTGTGTGACGAAAATGAAGCATGACCTAACTATATGTTTTTGTAGGGATGAACTTTCTTTAGCCATGTTATTTTGAGAAGACATGATTGCTTGATTAGTATGCTTGAAGTATTACTATTTCTTATGTCAATATGAACTTTTATTTTGAATCATTTGGATCTGAACATTCATGCCACAATAAAGAAAATTACATTGAGAATTATGCTAGGTAGCATTCCACATCAAAAATTCTGTTTTTATCATTTACCTACTCGAGGATGAGCAGGAATTAAGCTTGGGGATGCTTGATACGTCTCCAACATATCTATAATTTTTGATTGTTCCATGTTATTATATTACCTGTTTTGGATGTTTATGGGCTTTACTTGACACTTTTATATCATTTTTGGGACTAACCTACTAACCGGAGGCCCAGCCCGAATTGCTGTTTTTTGCCTATTTCAGTGTTTCCAAGAAAAGGAATATCAAACGGAGTCCAAACGGAATGAAATCTTCGGGGGCTATCTTTTTGGAACAAACGTGATCCAGAGGACTTGGAGTGCAAGTCAAGAAACAAACGAGGCGGCCACGAGGGTGGAGGGCGTGCCCCCCCTACTGGGCGCGCCCCCTGTCTCGTGGGCCCCTCGAGCATCCACCGACCTACTTCTTCGTCCTATATATACCCACGTACCCCGAAAACATCAGAAGCGACCACGAAAAACTATTTCCACCGTCGTAACCTTTTGTATCCGCGAGATCCCATCTTGGAGCCTTCGTCGGTGCTCCGCCGGAGGGGGAATCGATCACGGAGGGCTTCTACATCAACACCATAGCCCTTCCGATGAGTTGTGAGTAGTTTACCACAGACCTTCGGGTCCATAGTTATTAGCTAGATGGCTTCTTCTCTCTCTTTGAATCTCAATACAAAGTTCTCCTCGATCTTCTTGGAGATCTATTCGATGTAACTCTTTTTGCGGTGTGTTTGTCGAGATTCGATGAATTGTGGGTTTATGATCAAGTTTATCTATGAGAAATATTTGAATCTCCTCTGAATTCTTTTATGTGCGATTAAGTTATCTTTGCAAGTCTCTTCGAATTATCAGTTTGGTTTGGCCTACTAGATTGATCTTTCTTGCCATGGGAGAAGTGCTTAGCTTTGGGTTCAATCTTGCGGTGTCCTTTCCCAGTGACAGCAGGGGCAGCAAGGCACGTATTGTATTGTTGCCATCGAGTATAAAAAGATGGGGTTTATATCATATTGCATGAGTTTATCCCTCTACATCATGTCATCTTTCTTAATGCATTACTCTGTTCTTTATGAACTTAATACTCTAGATGCATGCTGGATAGCGGTCGATGTGTCGAGTAATAGTAGTAGATGCAGAATCGTTTCGATCTACTTGTCACGGACGTGATGCCTATATACATGATCATTCCTAGATAATCTCATAATTATTCGCTTTTCTATCAATTGCTCGACAGTAATTTGTTCACCCACCGTAATACTTATGCTATCTTGAGAGAAGCCGCTAGTGAAACCTATGGCCCCCGGGTCTATCTTTTATCATAGAAAGCTTTCAATCTACTTTTATTTGCATCTTTTACTTTTCCAATCTACATCATAAAAATACCAAAAATATTTATCTTATCATATTATCTCTATCAGATCTCACTTTTGCTAGTGGCCGTGAAGGGATTGACAACCCCTTTATTGCATTGGTTGCAAGTTCTTGTTTGTTTGTGTAGGTGCGTGGGACTTTTGAGGAGCCTCCTACTGGATTGATACCTTGGTTCTCAAAAACTGAGGGAAATACTTACGCTATGTGCTGCATCACCCTTTCCTCTTCAAGGAAAACCAACGCAACCTCAAGACGTAGCAATGAGCATGCAACCAAACACACCCACACGCTTTGTGCTACAGTGACTGATCTGCACCGTTTGAGTTTGATCCAATGGTCATGTTGCGCCGAGACATGGACATGCCCATGCAGAGGGTGCCTAAACACCACTGAAGTCCCTCTACTTCTAGAGGCGCACGACGTTGGTGATGTAGGGTGCAACCGCCCGCAGAGCCCGCTCCTGGTCGACGGGAGCCAGCTCGTCAAAGATGGCGTCCAATGGCACGAATGGATTCCGGTGATGGAGCCTTGAAAGGATTCGCACAGCAATGGCGACGACAGCCCGCAACCCCTCCTTGTCCAGCTCAGCCCCCACCATCACGCGGAGACGGCTCAGCTCCTCGGAGATATAGGTGAAGAAGGAGACCAGGTCAGGAAGCCGCAGCTCGTTGAAGTCGACCGGGTGGTCGAACGGGTTTAGCCCGACGGCCGGCATCGTCGCGATGGCACGACGGTAGGCATCGCGCAGCCGCAACACGTGCATGGCAACTTGGTTCACCAAGTGGCTGAGGCGATCCCGGACCTCGTCACGATCGGCCCGCTCGCGCTCCAGCCGGCTCCCCTGACGGCTTATCGTATCTCCCGCTTTCTGCAGCAACGCCGCCGGTGCCTCGAACATCTTTGTGGTGGACGCCTGCCGCTTTTGAAGCTCCGTGAACTCCCGCACATAACGGAGGAGCATGGCACTCCTCTCCTCCTTGAGCTCACGGAGCTCCACGTCCTTGGCCCTGAGCTCCGCATCCTTGGCCTGGAGCTCCTGTGTCAGGCGCCTCACCTCGGACTCCGTGATCTGCTGCGCCGCCATGGCACCAGGTAGAAGCAATGGGGAGAGGAAGCAAAGGGGGTGAAATGGCTGAAAGGTAATGCAATCTATGGGAAGGCGAGGGAGCCAGCCGAGGAGCGGGGAATCTTTTGGTTTTCACCATGGTAAAACACCAGTCGACGACTTCTCACATCAGGGTTTTACAGGCGGAGTCATCGTGACTAATTGCTACCACGCCTGCTCCCGTCAATCAAAAAATTAAAATCCTGCCGCGCCTACTCCCGTCAATCAAAAAATTAAAAATCATGCCGCACCCAAACACCAGAGCAACGCCGCGGTGGATATTTAAATTTACCTGCCGGCAAGTAGATAAAAAAAGGTGAAAAAACAAATGTGGTGGCGGCCTAGCTAATCGGTCGAACTAGCCCAACTAGCTAGCCACCGTGCTTCACTGATGTACTCGGCGGGAAAGGTGGTCTTTCGTGATTTGATGACTCATTTACTTGCTTTGGCGCTACGACCGAGGAGGACCCAGAAAATGCGCGGTAGGGCGTCCCACGTCAGGAAGAATATATGCGTGCACCACCCGGGAGGACCCCGAAACCGCGCGGTAGGGGGTGCCACGTCTCGGCACGGAGGAAAAATGTGCGTGTAAAAATATACTGTATCAGACGTAGTACCTATGGTTCGACCTCGGGACCCAGCCAGTCGGTCGAAAACACCCCACTAGCCACACAGCTTAATCATGCAAACGTGGCATGGAGGATAGATGCGGTTAGCTCCGTCTCGACCAGCCACAATATCTCTTTTTCTAGGCGATTCTTCTATTTTCCAAGCTTTTTTTTAGTTGTAATAACACCACGGCAAGCTAGCGCCGCTCTTCGTGTGTGCCCGTGCAAAGGTTAGACGATGGAGAGAAGAGAGATTGAGATCGCAGACCTGGGACCCACCAGTAAGTGAGTCAACGTTCATGCACGTGTTGACGAGGCACTCCCTCTACTCTACTCAACGTAATACTGTATAAAATCAAGTTATGGGACAAAGCCAACAACCGTTGTTGTTTCAGGCTATCGACTTACGCTTTGTACTCCAGGTTGCTAGTTTGAATCTCGTCTTTCAGATTTGTTAGTTTTAGGTCCAAATTTGATTAATGACAAGTAGGACCCCCGTGTGTTGTTCCGATATTTCAGTGTAGGATGGTTTTTTTGAACAAACACTTTGCGCGGTTAGACAAGTAACGTCACGAGTTACACGTATTTTGCAAGTTTACGAACAAAAATGATAGCGGCATAGAATATCACATCCACCCCGCAGCTTAGATGCTATGGTGATACGAGTTTTTACACTGTTGGAAGTGAGATCCAATGGCTTGGGAGTAGTCTTTGTAATTATGCACAATTTCCAAACTCTCCAAAGGTTTTTTTGCAAATAAAATATTCAGGCCTCGTGTGCGCCGCTGCATCTTTGATCGAACGGCTCCCCGTTGCTCATATTAGGTGCTCCCCGTAGCTTAATTACCCGCTACGGTGATATGAGCATCTAGGTCGTATGATTAGTGATCAGATGGCACATGCGTAGTACTTGTACTTTCTGCGCATTTCCCAAACTCTCTCAGTCGTATATTGCAAAAACATTCAAACCTCCTACTGTGGGCCATTAGGTCTCAGTGAACTCGTATCACCATAGAATCTATGGTGCGGGAGCACCTCATATTCTCCCGTGCGAGAAAACATAAGGTGTTATCGCAGGTTGGATGCTATGGTGATACGAGCTTCGAGGTTGTTTGATCTAAGATCCAATGGCATCTGAGCAGTCTTTGTGCTTGTAAGTAGTGGCCGAACTCTTTTGGGGCTTTTCTGCAAAAAACCATTCGAACCACCGAGGAGGTGTTGGGTCACAAATCCAACGGCTCCGAAGAGCTTGTATCACCAAAGCATCTAAGGTGTGGTAGCACATGATATTCTTACATACAGGAGAATATGATGTCCTCCTTCATCTTAGATGCTACGGTGATACGAGCTTCGAGGTCGTTGGATATGGGATCCAAGGGCATCTGAGTAGTTTTTGTACAAATTGTGTGCAATTCTCAAACTCATCAAGGTTTCCTGTAAAATTATTAAGACACATCATGTGAGCTGCTATATCTCAGATCTACAAGCTCCAAGCAACTCGTATCGGCATATAGCATCTAAGGTATGGGGGCACATGATATTCTCCCAGGGAGGAGGGGTGGGGGGTGCACAACCAATCGGTGGTTGGGAGGGTGGGGACAAATATAATCTAAACAACCCTAAACAGAGCTCCACAATTTTATCTAAGGTCGAGGGGTTGACCCCGACAATCATAGCTCCGCCTAAACACAACATTTGCATGTATTGTAGTACTAGACTTAATATTCATGTTTCAGTTTCATGTTCATTTTAAATATTTAATTAAGGACCATGCATGTCTTACATTTTACTCCCTTCGTTCCTAAATATTAGTCTTTTTAGAGATTTCAAATGGACTGGCACATATGGATGTATATAGACATATTTTAGAGTCTAGATTCACTCATTTTGCTCCGTATGTAGTCACTTGTTGAACTCTCTAAAAGACTAATATTTCGGAATAGAAGGAGTATTTTTGAATTCGTGTCATACATGCATTGTTTGGAAAAATGGATGCATTATACTTATTGGATTGTTGTTGTGTTCGTGCGTGTCTGTCTGTGTGTGTGTGGTCATATGCTTGATACATGCAAAGTTTTCTCACCTCCATATTGTTCATCTTTTAAATTTGAATTTGCATTGGAAAACTTACTAGGGATACCATGAAATGTGAAATCCACGTTGAGATCACTATATCACAAACTCCCTCTAATTCAACAACTTGTCATAAATCAATTGCCACGTTGAGATTAGTATTTGCAAGGAAAATACGGGCATTGTAATACACATAGATTCGTCTGGCAATTTAAAAGGTTCCTTTCGTATTCTCGAATGGTAGGACCCAACGGCGTACCAGCCAGACCTTGGCTCGTGTTGATCCTAAAAAAAAAAAAAAAAAAAAGAACCGGGCTCGTGTCCTTCGGTGGCGTGCATGGTACGCACATTAGGCAACCCCAACCAGTCGAGCCTCAGCGTTTCGAGTCGAAATATCTGGCGGCCAGAATTCCAGCCCTAGGAAATTCCCCTCATGTCCCCGGTCCATAATTACTACCGATGAACAACGGAGGGATGCTTTAGTAACTAGACAACGTTACCTATCGTGCCGAGCACGGTTCAATTCCCTCGGTCGCCGCTCGTCAAGGTCACCCGTCAACTGCATTGCCTAGTACTACTACTACACCAGGATGAGCACAGAATTGAGCCCGTTTGTTCATGCCTAGTACTTGAGTTAATATATCAGGCAATGCACTAGTACAGAGGGATTGTCCTTTTACTCTGCATATATAACTTGTCTGAAGTCTAACTAAGCAAAATGTTTGACCAAATCCTTTCTTAAGAAATACAACAGGACAGATGTACAGCTTGAAAATTTATTGCATGATGCAGGTTATGATATTGTTTCGAATCCTGGATCTTAAATTTCAGAAAATCCAAAAGTGTGCATAAATTCTTGAAACTGAGCATGGTCACGTGATATGGCACAAATATTACTTCGTAAGTTTTTTCTTCAATTTGAGACAAGCTGCTTATGACAAGTTGCACAAATGAAGAGACAAGGTATTTTGGAACAAAGACCTGTCACGTTAAGGCGAACGCTTTCACTATTGAAACCGTGGGCGTTTACGTGCCGCCACGAGTCCCCGCTTCTCATCGGCAGGTGCCGTCCGAGCAAGCGTGTGAGTCGACGGGAGGCGTGCGAGCAAACCGCTGCGCTGGCTGACAGGGAGGCGTGCAAGCAGACCACTGTGCAGGCTCACCAGGAGGCGAGCCCTTTTACCAGGCTCCGCCGCCCACCTTCGTCCCAACTGCTCCCACTTTTAATGTCGCCGGCGCCGCAGTTTAAAATCATCCCCGCACTACCCGGTATCGCTACAATCTTCTCTCTTCCTCTCCGATTCTCCTGTCATCTACCTCCAACTAGCCTGACCTAAACGTACGCCATGCCGCATCACGATGGTCTGCCCTTAGTCTTCCAGTTTCCTGAGGAAGACACCCAGCCGGAGTCTCAAGAACATAAGGCGCTTTGGGACGAGCTTGAACTGGCCTTGCGGGAAGACGCCGCGCCTGTCCCCGCTCCCGTTCCGGCTCCCGTCGCCCCGACTGCGCCAGCGCCCATCCCCATGGCATTGATGGGCTAGGAGCCGCACATTGTCGCCGAGCTTGATCCCACGGGGTTCCACGAGGTCCCCACCGACTTTCACGCGCCCGTACACCTGCCAGCGCATGCGCCTGCGCGTGCACTGACACGCACGCCCGTGCCGGTGCCCGTGCACCTGCCAGCGCATGCGCCTGCGCATGCACTGACGTGCGCGCCCGTGCCGGTGCCCATGCACACGAATGTCTCCGCCGCTCCGTTGACAGCGCCTGTCCCTGTGCGCGTGCCAGTGCCCCCCTCAGCGGCATGGATGGCCGCCGTCGACCGCTTCCTTGCACCAACGCCAGTCGCCTCCTCCCGCCAGTTGACTCGCTCTGAAGTCCAGAACATTTTGGCATTCCTTGAAGCTAGGCCAATGTCCAGGAGTACGCCAACAACGGCGCAAGATGCCGCCATCGGCGTCGGTCAGTGGCCCGACGACACACAGAGCACGGCAGAGGAGCCGCTTCCCACCGCAAGATGCCCCCACCGCCGCCGCGTAATCTAAATTTGCCATGAAAAATGTTCGGATTGCCATGCTTAAAATCCGAACGTTTATCATTTCCGTTTATTTTATATCGATCGTCGTATAATTTAAAGTCGGAGTCAGACTGAACGAAATCTATGGTTTGATTGATTGAATGTTCTGCTAGAGCCGTATCAAATTAAATATAAAACATCGTCAAGCCACATGTATTCCTTGTCATCCAACGACCTAGACTGCTTCAATGTCGAGCGCTCAACACGTTTAGCGTGCAGTTAATTTCATGCCAAAAATAGTGCTAATCACATAATAACACGCAAATAATATCCTACTTAATATCCGCATGCACTTGATATACTTCCAAATTAACGTGCATTGCACGTACACACTGACTAGTGCTGCTAGTACGTGAAACCGGTACCGTAACTTGTGAACGCGTCCAGATATGGTCAACGGCAACATCGCCCGCGAGTTCTTCGTGTTTACCCGTGCGTCTAAACGCAGAAGGGGAGGAGAGAGAGAGAGCACACATGGAACCCACCAGTAAGTGAAGGCGAATGGTACTAAAAATAATATTACATGTTATCCATTAAATAGGCTGTGGTAATATAAAAACATTATGTGAACAAAGGGGTGTACAACAAACATTGTTGTTCTAAGTATGTTGCCTATTGACGTGCGGCTTGAAGGCCCTGGTCGCATGTTGGATCCTCGTCCTTTATTTTTTAATTTGTATATGGGTCCAAATTTTTTTCATGACATGTGGGCCCCTCGGTGTGTAGTTTGTAGCACTTTAATTTGTGGGTAAAAATTTGTTCCATTCCAAATGGACTATCGGTGTGTAGTTTTGTAGCTTATTTATAATAATTAAAGAGAACAACAGAGTTTTTTGCCATAATACCATGGTGCGACGTTGAAGGCGAGAAAGGAAGTGCGAGAGAGCGATGACCGAGCCAGAGGGAAATCAACTAGGGGAGTTGCGGGGGTTGCAACGGTGTTTGGAGTAGTTATGGGCCGAATGCTACGAAAATATAATCTAAACCGACCGGAATAAATGCCTACATAAATTAATCCAAGGTTGTAGTGCCCCTCGCAATGTAAATAGCTCCGGCTTTGCGAGGGATGGAGAGGTAGCTTCAATGCGTGGAAGATACGGTGTGAGAAAGCGAGGTCAATCGAGAGACATATAGATAGAGAGACAAAGTGAGTGTGGTCCGACATTCATTGAACAGATATATATGCTCTGGAGAGATATTGTCCGATTGAGCTTTTGGCAAGGGTGAGGGCTGTAAGATAGAGCTTGAGAGATGATCCATTCACAGACGTGTAGATATATTTTGTGCGTGGGAGGAAGCAAGGTCAATCGATCACATAGGGTCGCCGTGCGATCGAAAGAGTGAGACGGGTTGGAGAGAGTGACCTAGATAGACAATGTGCGTGAGAGAGTATACAATGTGAATAAGTCAAATTGGGCTCAAACATGGTGATATATCGTTTGTCCGAGAAAGAGCGAGGTCAATCGAGACATACAAAGAGAGAGAGAGAGAGATTGAGTGAGAGTGGCCCGCCATGAGGTCGAAAGAGTGAGGGCGGCTTGGATGGACTGACCTAGATAGACAATCTGCGTGAGAGAGTATAGAGTGTGTCGATCGAGGCCCGAACAGGGAGATATATCATTTGTGTGTGAAAGAAAACGAGGTTAAACGAGACTCAGATAAAGAGAGCGAGATTGAGCGAGTGTGGCCCGCCGTGCGGAAGAAAGAGTGAGACAGTCTCGAGGGAGTGACCTAGATAGACAACGTGCGTGCGTGCGCACGAGAGGTTGGGGGCTGGATAGGCAATGCATGTATTTAGCGCGAGAGGGTGAGAGGGAGAGGGAGAGAGAGAGAGCTCGGCATGGGGTGCAATGGCGGGTGTGTGAGGTAAATACATTTGGTAACAGGGTGGAAAAAGGGGTTGTGTAGTTGAGAAACTTAGAGATCGAAACATTGAGAGAAAGAATGAACGTGTGTTGGAAACCGATAGCTTCCTAAGGTGGTTAGGAGAGGAAGATTGACCGATACAGGAAGTATGTAGCGTGTGTGCAGGGGGGGCTAAAAACAACATTTGAATGTACATAGTACGAGACATAATATTGATGTTTCAATTCGGTGTACATTGTAAGATTTGAACTGAGGACCATGCATACGGGTAATTATTTTGAATTCGTGCCATACTAAGTTTCGAAAAGTTGACATTGACTCAATTTGTTGTGCTATTTTGTAGGTCATATGTTTGAATCCATCCAAAAGTTTTCTCACTGCCATGGTGTTCCTCATATACATATGAATTTGTATTAAAAAAATTAGCATGGATACAGTGAAATGCGAAATCCACGTTAGAATTGGAGATCGCTACGTGACACACACTCTAATTCAAATAACTAATTATGTGACACACACTCTAATCCACGTTAGCGTGGATACCGTTTCGATTTTTTTCAAATAACTCCTCATTAATTAATTTATAGTACTCCCTCTGTTCACTTTTATAAGACCTTGAAGACATTTTCAGACAATGTGCAAAACAGTTCATTTTAAGTTGTCTGAAACGACTTACAAAAGTGAACGGAGGGAGTATCTCGTTTCGAATCACTAATTATTGCAAGGAAAACACGGGCATGGTAATACATACAGATTCGTTTTCAAATGAAAGAAGATTTGTTTGCATTCTCAAATGTAGGCGCACTAGGCAGACCAGGGTCATGTCGGGGTGGTCGTGTGTGTCGGACGGACGCGTAGCACCCAGCCACCCACCCCCCTCCCTCCCTCCCCCACTCCCCCCCCCCAAAAAAAGGACGACGACAAAATAAGTTCGCGCTTCCACGTTTCGGATTGAAATATCTAGCGGCCCCAATTCCAGCCCTGCAAAATCTCCCTTCTCCACCGTCCCCTTCTGCGCCCAGATTGCTCAAATCCCTAATTGGCCGCCAACCCAAGCAAAGTTCCAATCGCCCCTCGTGTCGTCTCTTTCCCCACCTTTGTGCCGGACGATGACGACGAAGACGACGGTCGCGCTTCACCACCGCACCGGAGCTACCTCATCTACGCCCTCGTCCACCGCACCGGGTGGTCCACCGACAACGTCGGCCGCCGCAACCGACGTGCCTCACAGACACCGACTTCCACCGCATCAGGTGCGCTTCACCGACGCCGTCTCCCAGCTCACCGGGGCTACTTCACCGAGCACATCGTCGCACCTCCGCCCCCCCAGGCCGTTGGGGCTTCACCAACGGTCTCGTCCACCGCATCGTAGCGCTCTGCTGCCACTCAAGATCTGCATCCGTGCGCGGCCAGCCAACGGTAGCGCATCACCCTCAACGGCTCTGAAGTGACCCGCACTCCAGCTAGGCGAGCATGCCCAAACGCCGGCCCGAACTAGGTATCCACACATCACTCCCTTATGCACTGTTCCGACGATGTTTGGATATCCTTTCACTGCTCTCTTAGCTTACACACCTATGCAACTCTGACTTTAACTATTATTTCTTCTGGAGATATCATCTGAAACAACCAAATCCATTTTTTAGCGAAGCATGACGGTGCTACGGGATCTGGTACACATCCTGCACACCCGTATAACCTTGTAAGTATCTATCCTCCGGTACAACATCAAGGTCGATTCCTCTTATTTGATCAACCATTCGCCGTGTCAAAAATGCAGAGGGGGATGCAAGGAGCACAAGGCCTGCACATCCAAGCAAGTGGTAACATGGACTTGTACATGGAACATCCCAAGCGCAAGCAGAGCTGCAGTGAGCCTATACAACGAGCTAGCGTAAGTCCCTGCATTTCATTTAATTCGTACTGGCATTCGTGTATGATTTGTGTGCAGTGGCGGATCCACGAATTCAAGTTACCAGGGGTGAACATTTAACTTAAAAAATACGAAGGCACTTGCACTCCGGAAATCAACATAACTTGAGAAATGTGAAGCTACATGCACTTTGAAAACCAGCTAATGATCCAAAGTAGTTCAGATTATAAACACTAAATGATGCAAGCACCAAAAAACACAAAATGCAACATGGTGTGCAAGGACTACAAACATGGTTTGTACCTGCTTGAATTATTCGTTCTCTTGCTGAAAATATCAAAGTGTAATTGCACCTATAACCAGTGCGCAAACTGCATATCGATATATCTATCCTGCACAAGTATGCCAATAGTTTCAAACAACAGATTAGAAAAGTATTTATGCTATGTTGTCATGATACGGGGACTTTCTCGTAGATGGCCTCGACGTTTCCTCAAGCTATGAAAATGCACTATAATTTGCTTGTCATCAATGCCTGCAAATATCTGTCTCTCTCAACATAGCAGATCATCATTAGACACTAAATCCTTCAATGAGCTTGCAAAATGCTTGCATTAGATCCCTCATTAGACACTATATGTTCATCACCAGGAGCATGTAAAATGTTTGCATCAAATCCTTCATTAGGAGTCTGTTCATTAGACACTTCAGGCTCAAGAACAATATGAGCTTGTATGTTTGCACCGGAAACTTGATTAGATACATCAGATTTAGTGAGTTCAGTATTGATTGGGGGAGTTATAAAATAAGTAGAAATTGGTTTCATTTTCTCATAGATTCCCTACATACAAGCAGTTTTACAACACCGTCAGGTTTAACTATTGGCCAGAAATTGAAGAGTTAAATTAGATATAATCAGGGATGTGATGTACCTGCTCGTTGCGCATGCTACTCTTGCAAGCTGCGACTGTCCGTGTGCGCAAGCTCGATGCCATGCCCGTGCTGCCGTCGCTGCCTCCCACGCAGGCTACACCCAGGGTTGGATCTTCACCTTCTTGTCCTTCCGTTCGCTTGAAGCCCGGCGACCGCCCTCCAACGAGGGCGCGAGGAAGTGTTGTGTCGGTCTGTCCAGCGGCGGCTAGCTTAGGAGCGAACCAGACTGGAGGCTGGAGCGAATGAATTGGGATTTTTCCTGCTGTCGATCGATATGGGAGGCGCTCGTTTGGGCCGCGAGCCTGCTATAGGGCCTGCCTTGCACTTATGTTATTGGCCCATCCAAATTGAAACATTTTTCTTCATTTTTTACATTGCCTGCTCATGCGTTGGGACAAACAAAACTAGCCTGGGCCAACCTGGACGACTCAAACTAGGTGCACACTTTCCAGCCACCTGAGGCGGCCGCCCATACCAGCCCCTATGGTGGCGTCGCCCCTTTTTGCGTGTATGATTGGGTAGTGAAAAATATTCCAGTGACGCTTTTGATTTACCCACAGAATGGTTGAATTGCTTATTTCTATGAACTGAGTTCGCCAATAATGTGAAAGATGCCAGTCTTTTCATCCTATTGTAGATTGCTTAGATCTCGATATGCCAAAAGTAATCGCATGAAATATACAGTAAAAGCCAGTGTGATGTGTGTGGCTACAACTAGTCTGACTACACGTCCTCATATAATATATCAAGGACGTACCATCTTACCAGATTAACCATTCGACTTACCAATGCAGTGTGGGAAGAAAGAAGTATTGGGACTGCGTATCCAAGTAATTGATGCCATGGACTCCTTCATACAACCTTGTAAGATAAAAAGAAGTTGCAGTGTGCCTGTACAAAGAACTACCATAAGTTCAGTTACCTGCTTCTCGGAATTTTAGTTGGCCACTTATTGCAAAATTGTTCAATTACGTTGCTTGGCTTAATTTAGTTTGCTACTGATTACATAATGCCACAGCCTGTTAATCCTATTGTAGACTGCGCCTATCTATGTGTTTGATACTTACTGTTAAGAATTACCTGTTTGCCTTAACTTAAATAGCTACTTGTTTGTTTAACTGCTTTGCTGCTGCAACAGCGGGTTACAATGATGTTAATAACTACTTTTCAGCATCCAATTGAAACTCTTTAATTCCTTGTTTGTTTAACTGGTTTGCTGTTATAACTCCCAGTTGAGATGTTTTGCTAACTTCAACTTTTCTGAATCCAATCGGAACTTTAATGGCAAAACAGGTTAGCCCAAGATCAAAGAGCAAGGTCCCCATGGACGTTGCATCATCCCACAGCAGTGGCACGGGCCCATCGTGCATTATGAATTGCCAACTGTTGATGCTCTAGAGGCTAAACTAGTGGTAGAAAGAGATTTTGCTTCTGCACTTAGAGATGAAGTTGACATGTTGAGGAAGCAAACAGCACAATCACAAGCAGTACTCAAGACAACCATTAAATATTTGGTGGATTTCAAAACAAAGCAAGCTGAGACTGACCACATTGTTAAGGTCCTGAAGGAAAAAAGGAAATTAAATTCCCACTTGGTAAATCATAGGTGAAATGTTCTTTCCATCGTTGAATAACCTTTGTGTTGTTTGTTCATGTAATCAATCAAACCATTTTTTTAGAGATCATGTAATAATTGTTGATATTATAGATGGACCATAAGTGGCACGCATTGGAAAGGGCCAAGATGTTGGCTAAAAAAAGGATGTTGTTGTAGCAAAAAAAAGTACAGCGGCCTGGCTTATGTATGTTAGTTGATATTATTGATCCATATACTCTATAAGTGTTTATATGTCTGTTAGTTCTGTACATTCTTGGTTGATTGACTCGGTATTTGAATCTTGATACATCGCTTGTGTACATATCTAAATGGGAGTACACATTATGCTGCGTGTGACATTTGAGTTCGACATGAAGTGTTCCAAATATTCGAATTCACCTTAAACTGGATTATAGCTTCTGAATTTGAGTATCGGCATTTGTAAATCATATTCATATATGACAGTGGAATACATCTTTATCGTCCTTTTGAAGATATATAAAAACACATAAAATGATTTATAAAGATTCATATAGGAATACAAAATGGATTCGAATTTAGTTGCCAGGGTAAACGTGGATGCTTATTGTCCCAAAATTCAAAAGAAGCGGCAAAATGTCCACTCCCATGTCGGCTGCCCGAAGCCAAGTGTTTGGGAGATGGAAATTATTGTCTACCCATTACACGGACAATCCATCGGCCCGATTTCCACTGCTCTAAATTGGGGTAGGTTAGTAACTTCAACTAGACGTGACAGGACCGCCTCTGAGCCCATTCCGACACGGTGGGCTTCAAACATGGGCGGCAAAACACATTTGATTCAAGGTCGTCCGAAAGACCTCTGTTTCTCCCTCCATTCCCCATTCATACACGGTGGGCGGCAAAACAAACTCGACTCGGCCAAAATCGATGTAGGCAAATATTTTCAATAGGGGCAGGTTTGTAACTTCACTCAGACGTGACACAACCGCCCTACCTGTCAGCCCCGTTCATACACCGTGGGCGCCAACCATGGGCGCCAACCACCCTCTTCTCGCCCGAAATTGCTCTAGGCAAATATTGGCGAGATGCGAGATTACCGTCCTATCCCCAACTGTCGAGACGTCCAAATTTTAAACAGGGGCTAAGTTCGTAACTTTCCCATATTTCAGATAGGCGCGTCCCAAAAACATGGTTCCCCGTACCTCTCCCTCCATTTTACCATTCATACGCCGTCTGCGCTAGAACACCATCCCAACATCAGCCTCCGTCCGCCACCCCATCCATCGCCGCCGTCCTCCACCACATCCATCGCCACCGTCCTCCACCATGCCGGAGCGCCTACCAAGACCGCGTCGTCCACTGCTAGAGATGGACGTTTCTCACCCACGGCGACGGACCAATAGCCTTACATCGCGTCCTCTCGCTTCATCGGCGCCGTCGTCCTCTTTGCCGAGGCCGCTCACACGACCTTCTCTTTCACTGCAACGGGACTTATCCCCCGATGCACCCGTCTACCGTCACAGATCTGCTTCAACACCACCGACAGCCATCGCACCCCCGATGCCTACACAGCGCCGCAAGAGAGGTGGTACTTCATATCTCCTCAACTTTTTGATCTCAACCAGAAAATAGATCTTAACTTGGTTACTCTACTTTATTTTCAGCTCTTAGAATTTAGTTCTTAGTTCGAAGCAAACAATGGATGCTAAATATCATTTCTCCAGTTTGCAGCTTCAAATCTGCCATGGCACAGTCATAATACGGTTTAATTGATCATGTTGGTTCCGTGGTGGTTTCTTTAATAGAAATCGGAGGGGAAACCCTCTTTTGCTAAAAAAATATGCTTAGAGTTTCCCCCTTTTATGATCACTATACGATCAGAATACGTGTTGCGTGTCATAATAACACTGCTCCACCCATCAAGCTAAACAAGCTTAGTTGTTCAAATACGAATCAGATATTATTAAAATAGAGTCGTTTAATTGGTCAGCTAAATGTTCCTAAATTAGTTTCGAAAATGCATGTTCGCCGCTCGGGTGTGTATCTCTACAGGGTGCCCACGGTGGGCCGGCCCACCCTGGGTGCCCACGCTCAGCTAAATTGATCAGCTAAATGTTCCTAAATTAGTCTCGAAAATGCACAAATTTCATATGATTCTAATGTTCCTACTTCAGTTTTGAAATGTGTGTCTGCCTGTTATAGAGACATAAGGGGTTTGTATTTCTGTGTGTGGTCTGGTCAGCACGGTTGGGGGTGAACTTTGCATATGCAGGGGTTTATAGGGAGACACTCTTCGAGTTGAATTTGCAATGCATTCCATAGATAATCTGACTACTTTTATGTTTTCATGAATCTCAGATTCTGAACAGCATCATAATGATTATGAGCTTGCGCGCATGAAAAGAATAAAGCAGAACAATGCCATGGCTGTCAAACTTGGCATTAAGGGACTGAAATCAAGTCTGGATGCAATGCAATGCAAACGCTCTCCACCTACAGATTCATGCTCAGAATATGATCCTAACAGTGATTCTGAGCTAGAGGGAGACCTAAGTCAATGTAGCTCCCTAGTGGAGGAGTCAGAGGAAGATGCCCTATCTTATTCACCCATCAAGGTGCTTGCTCTAACTTTCCAAGGTTACATTGGTCGCACATATCTTGCAACTGATGCTTTGCATTGCTTCTACTTTGTTGAACTGCCATTAGCTCAGTTTACACATCGTGTATGTGAATACGCCCTGCCCATCCATTTTCAGTACATATTCCATCTGTCATCATACCATATTTATCCATTCAAATGATGTTCTTGTGTATCAGACGTTCAAAAGGAAGAGGGCGATTGCTGATCGTGGAGGAGCACAAGCAAAGTATTTGGAAAAGGTAGTGGCACCTGATAAATCAAATAGCCCATTAGGTGTAGTTGCAATATCACCTGACCCACAAAACACCCCAACTCTAGCAGACTCGAGCCCTACTACACTGGTCATTTCTGATGCCCCAACTCAGCAGACCCCAACTGCAGCAAACAGTATGATTATGCCAGTTGACATAGCACCAGCTCTACGACGCAAAACCCCCATTCCAGCAAAGAGTACACCAAATCCAGTTGCCAAATCCCTTTTCGAACCAGAGAGA
This sequence comes from Triticum aestivum, assembly GCF_018294505.1. Taxonomy (NCBI): domain Eukaryota; kingdom Viridiplantae; phylum Streptophyta; class Magnoliopsida; order Poales; family Poaceae; genus Triticum; species Triticum aestivum. The sequence continues at coordinate 144,403,492 of NC_057802.1, forward strand.
GCCCCAATTGCAGAAAATAGGACCCTTGTTCCATTTCTTCCCGGTTTAGAAGACGAAGCTTATGTTGTTGTCAGGAACTTTGTGCGCATCTTTCCTTCATGGAAAGATTAGACCGCAGACACAGAACAATTTCCAGTCTTCCTCCGCAACTTACGCATAAGTAATGTACTAATGTTATTCATGGTCATTACTGCATATGTTTCTGCTGATAGAAGACACAAGATTTCATTCTTTTAAATAGGCGAGGAGCAAACTGGATTGTGAAGACGAGCAAGGGTTGGTTGCGCTTTTCAAGCACTCGTTGATGAAGTATCGTTCCTACCTGAGGCAAGCACACTTCGATGGCAAGCCTCTGAACAAAATTTCTGTAAAGTCTCCGGTGCTACATTTATCCGACGGTGATTGGAATAATCTTGTTACACATTGGTCTCGGCTGCAGCGTAAGGTACTATCTATGATATCACATCACAATTTGAACTACATTTCTGCATTTGCCTTAATGTCTCACTTGTACGAAAACTGTTAGCAGAAGAACATTCATTCTCAAGGGACCACAGAATCTCGCAACTATACTGCACACTACATTGCTCTTGTGAGTACCTCTTGCCCTGTATGACCATACTTACTTTCATAGCTATTTGATTATGTAGATCACTGCACATGTTAGCCTCGTAATCGTCCATTTGGTGGACATTATAAGATCCGTATGGACTCTTACATAAATTTAGAATCAACCCAATGCTTTTGCAGAGGTTTAGCTCTGCAGTCCTCTTGTAAGGACTGAACGTGGTCTATCACTATACTTACATTAACAGCTACTCCCTCCGTCCCATAATATAAGAACGTTTTGTACAGCCAGTGTTCAAAACACTCTTGTATTATGGGAAGAGGGATTGGTTCATTGTGTAGCATTCTGCATCTTATCTCCCTCACCCACCATTTACTAAAAAAGATCAGATCTATATTTAATCTTATCAACAAGTAGAATACACAGACCATGCCAGTGCAGAAGTGTAGCCCATTGCTCTTGTCAGTACATTTTGTCCTGTAACGCTTGTACTTCCAGGGATTGGTAGTTGATTATGTAGCATCAATCTGCATCTTATCTTCATTATCCTCTATCCCTTTCAGTATTATCATATCTATAATTACTCTCTACAAAATGTAGAGTACATGCAGTGCTTATGAAGAAGATTATGTGCTGAAATTCTTGAGTCACTACTAGGAAAAGGGCTATAGCTAATATGAACATTAATGGCGCACCACATATGTGGTGCGCCACTGCTATATAGCAGTGGCGCACCATGTGTAGGTACGCCATTAGTGTCCATATCACTAATGGCGCACCACACCCACGGTGCGCCACTACTAACAAATTTTTTTTTCAAAACTAGTAATGGCGCACCAGGGTATAGTGCGCCATTATTAGTTTTAACTAGTAATGGCGCACCACACACTCTATGCGCCACTACTAACATTTTTTTTACTTTTTTTTAAAACTAGTAATGGCGCACCAGGGGATAGTGCGCCATTACTAGTTTTAACTAGTAATGGCGCACTATCCACTGATGCGCCACTACTAACATTTACACATCACCAAATGCACCCCCCCTCCTTGGGCCGCCTTTTCAGTTTCAAAAAAATAAAAGAAAATGATAGAAATGTCCAAAAATAAAAGGAAATAAGATTCCCATGTGATATGTGGTCTAGTTGTTAGCAAAATTTACAAACATGAATTTTCGACTTTTTTGCAAAATCTCTCGAGAATTTGTAAAATGGGCGTAACTTTTGCATACGAACTCCGATGAAACAGTTTTTTATATGAAAAATCATCTACTCGAAAAGTTATATCCGAATTCAACTAGGGGAACCCCATTGAACATTTTTAGAATCCTCAAAAACCTAACAGAAAAAAGTTACGGGGCTTTCAAGATCTGGAGAGGCAAAAAAAATCAAAAAAATCAAACTTAGTAATGGCACACCTGCCCATGGTGCGCCATTACTATCCTCCCGCCATCAAAATTCAAACTATATCAAAAAAATAAAAAAAATGTAATGGCGCACCTGCCTAAGGTGCGCCATTACTATCTTCCCGCCTTCAAAATTCAAAGTAAATCAAAAAAAAGTTAGTAATGGCACACCTGCCCACAGTGCGCCATTACTATGCCGTATATATGGCTGGGCGGGGTCCTCTCCTCCTTACCTCTTCATTTTTCTCCTCCACTCCACCTCTCCTCCACTCCATCTCCTCCTCTCCTCCACTCCATCTCCCCTCCTCTCCTCCACTCCATCTCCCCTCCTCTCCTCCACTCCATCTCCTCCTCTCCTCCACCATACTCCCCTCCGATGAGCTCCTCCTACCTCCTCTCTGGTGATCTCCTCCTCCCTCCTCTCCGATGATCTCCTCCTCCCTCCTCTCCGGTGAGCTCCTCCTCCCTCCTCTCCGGTGAGCTCCTCCTCCCTTCTCTCCTCCCCTCCCCTCACGGTTTCTCCTCCCTCCTCTCCGGTGAGCTCCTCCTCCCTTCTCTCCTCCCCTCCCCTCACGGTTTCTCCTCCCTCCTCTCCGGTGAACTCCTCTCCGGCGACCTCCTCCTCCTCTCCGGTGATGTAGGCAAGCTCCTCTCCGGTGACCTCCTCCTCCTCCTCCCTCCTCTCCTCCTCACGGTCTCTCCTCAGCCCTCCTCTCCGGCGAACTCCTATCCGGCAAAAGAACGTACAAGATCCAAAAACGAGATCAAAATTTGAAAAAATATCGTGCAAAAAAACAAGCAAAAAAAGGGCAAAAATATCGCGATCCAGATCCAAATTCAAAATTCAAAAATAGCAATGGCGCACGGTGGGGGTTAGACGGTGCGCCACTACTATTTTCCCGCCTTCAAAATTCAGAAAAAATCAAAAAAAATCAAAAAAAAAGTTACCAGTGGCGCACTTGTAGCAATAGTAATGGCGCACTACAAGGTGTGCCACTCTTACCTGCAATACTAATGGCGCACCTGTTACTAGTGGCGTGGTAACAGTGGCGCACCTATAGTGCGCCATTAATGGCCAAAACAGGTGCGCCACTAATTAGCCTTTTCCTAGTAGTGAGTTATCCTTCCCTTGACATGGAGAAGGGCATTATAAAGCCGGTGTTAACTGTTAATGTAAGTCAGTCCTTCTAAAGCCTTTATCCTCAACTGCTGTTTAATTTGCTCATACTCCCTATCGTTTACTACTGTTTAGTTTGCTGTTTCTACCAAAATGCATGTTCGCAAGAACCATAAGTTCTAAGTTTTACTTGTAAAACCAAATTCCTTATTCATACCATGCACATTACTTAATACTCCCTATATGTATGCTTGTTTTTGTGGATCTATAATCCAGTGTGTGGTGAAGCACCTTGTCATCTCCTATTTTATCTTACTGATGTGGCTGATGATATGAACAACATACCATGCAGATTAACCAAAATAGATACAATGATTTTCTTTGCCCTTCATCTATGCTTGTTATGTCGACATGGTAATCTAGTAGTGTGGTGAAGCTCCCCGCATTATGAACAATGCCAAATTATGCTATTGATATTTTGAACTTACTCTTTATTTTCTAATTTGAAATTGGATGGAATTGACAGCACAGTTATCATCTTTGTTTATACACGTGCAAAACATGTCATCTCTCTGCTTTGTTTCAGGGTGATATGCCTGATGGCATGCACAAGTCTGCTGAAGGCTGTGAGACAAACCCAACATATATTGCAGCAAAGAAGGCAAAACATCTTGAAGATAGCGAGACAACCCCAAAGTCTTGTCTTGATGCAGTGTTCAACTTACTTGAGACTAGCAGTCAGACAAGCTCACAGAATTCGTTGTCTGAATCAGTTCGACTTCTTCAGTCCCAAGTTCTAGCAGAAAGGCATTCTGCAACTCAACTTCGACTTGAAGTCCTATCTCTAAGAAAGATTGCAGAGAACACCAATGAGAACCTCATCGCTAAACAGCTACACCTGGAAGCTATGACCGACATGCTAGGCCGGTCTCACAGCCTTGCTTAGCAGCTTGCGCAGCAGTTCCCCCGCAAGGCTAACCTTTCTTGAACTGTCTTGGAAGTGGTCTCGGTTCAGTATTATTTTGTTACGCTGCAATGGTGCCCAGTTTTTGTAATCTGCTTCTTCGTTGCGCTTTATGATCACTGGTGGCGAACTTCGATGCCCAGTGGATGTAATATACCTTAAATCCTTTATTGTATAGTGTAGGTTTATTCTTAGTTACTATGCCGTAATTTCTTTATTGTATATAGTAGGTTTGTTCTTAATTCCTACTAGTTACTGCCATCATTCACTATCTGGAAAAAAAATTAGATGTAGTTGACCGGGCCGAAACATTCGACTCTAACGGGCCTAGTTTTTAGCGGGCCACAATTGGGCCGGCCTACGTCTTTCTTGGGCCCGAATGATTGGGGCCTTCACACATTGCGCCAGGCCCACAACTTACACCGGCCTATATTTTAGTTGGGCCTTTTGTCGACCCAGCGCTTAGTTTGGCCCAGGTAGCGTTGGGCCATTAACAGGCTAAATATTGTACTGGCCTGTTACGGCCCAGATGAAACCACGGGCCTTTAGCAGGCCGAAATGCATGTTGGGCCTCAATTTTCACTAGTCGTCGACGGGCCTTCAGCAGGCTGAAATGTAGACTGGGCCTTTTTGGGCCCAGTTAGCTCACGGGCCGTTACCAGGCTGAAACATATCTCGGGCCTTAGTTGGCCCACTGATATCATGGGCCTTTAAGAGGCCGAAAGCTTAGTACAGGCATCAACGGGCCAAATTACGCGACGGGCCTTTAACAGGCCCAAACTCACGCTGGGCTTAACTGTTGCCACCTTTAGCACGGGCCGTTAGTGGGCCCGATGTCCCGTCGGACCAAATATGGCCCATGGGCAGTACGGGCCATTCCCAGGTTGAAATGGGCCCATGTCTACATCGGGCCTCTAACAGGCCGAAAGTCACTGTGCTGTAGTTGGGCCCAAATATTCGGCGAACAATTAACGGGCCAGATCTGGCTTCGGGCCGTAAATGGGCCCAGATATTGGGCGAACAATTAACGGGCCAGATCTGGCTTCGGGCCGTAAATGGGCCCAAATATTGGGCGAACAATTAACGGGCCAGATCTGGCTTCGGGCCGTAAATGAGCCTTTATTAAGCAGGTCGTTATTGGGCTGGCCCACTAGTACCTGATTAAGTACTACGGGCCTTTGATTGGGCCGGCCTTTTTAACCTATATGGGCCTCTGTTGGGCCCAGCCACGTGTCGGCGTATCATAGGCATGTCTCCTCCAATGGACGGGCGACATCTGGCCCACTAACGAGCTGACAGGTGTTCCCTCCGGCCAATTGGAATTTTACACGTGGAAATTTCCCATTGGTCCGGGCTGTTAACGGGTTATTGGATCCAAAACCCGACCCGATAGCTTAACGATGTCCCATTGGTCCGGGCTGTTAAGGAGTCTGGATGAAGGAGTTCATATCCGATCTAGGTGTAATACCTATTGCATCGGGTCCAATGAAAATCTTTTGTGACAATACTGGAGCAATTGCCTTAGCAAAGGAATCCATATTTCACAAGAGAACCAAACACATCAAGAGACGCTTCAACTCCATCCGCGATCAAATCAAGGAGGGAGACATAGAGATTTGCAAAATACATACAGATCTGAATGTTGCAGACCCGTTGACTAAGCCTCTTCCACGAGTAAAACATGATCACCACCAAGACTCCCTGGGTGTTAGAATCATTACAATGTAATCTAGATTATTGACTTTAGTACAAGTGGGAGACTAAAGGAAATATGCCCTAGAGGCAATAATAAAGTTGTTATTTATATTTCCTTATATCATGATAAATGTTTATTATTCATGCTAGAATTGTATTAACCGGAAACTTGACACATGTGTGAATACATAGACAGAACAAAGTGTCCCTAGTATGCCTCTACTTGACTAGCTCGTTAATCAAAGATGGTTAAGTTTCCTGACCATAGACATGTGTTGTCATTTGATGAACGGGGTCACATCATTAGGAGAATGATGTGATGGACAAGACCCATCCGTTAGCTTAGCATAATGATCGTTAAGTTTTATTGCTATTGCTTTCTTCATGACTTATACATATTCCTTTGACTATGAGATTATGCAACTCCCGAATACCGGAGGAACACCTTGTGTGCTATCAAACGTCACAACGTAACTGGGTGATTATAAAGATGCTCTATAGGTGTCTCCGAAGGTGTTTATTGGGTTGGCATAGATCGAGATTAGGATTTGTCACTCCGAGTATCGGGGAGGTATCTCTGGGCCCTCTTGGCAATGCACATCATGATAAGCCTTGCAAGCAATGTGACTAACGAGTTAGTTATGGGATGATGCATTACGGAACGAGTAAAGAGACTTGCCAGTAATGAGATTGAACTAGGTATGAGGATACCGACGATCGAATCTCGGGCAAGTAACATACCGATGACAAAGGGAATAACGTATGTTGTCATTGCGGTTTGACCTATAAAGATCTTTGTAGGACATGTAGGAACCAATATGAGCATCCAGGTTCCACTGTTGGTTATTGATCAGAGAAGTGTCTCGGTCATGTCTACATAGTTCTCGAACCCGTAGGGTCCGCACGCTTAACGTTCGATAACGATTTGTATTATGAGTTGTGTGTTTTGGTGACCGAAGATTTTTGGAGCCCCGGATAAGATCACGGACATGACGAGGAGTCTCGAAATGGTTGAGAGGCAAAGATTGATATATTGGACGATAGTATTCGGACACCGGAATGGTTTCGGAATGTTTCGGATATTTATCGGAGTACCGAGGGGTTACCGGAACCCCCCGGGGAAAGTAATGGGCCAACATGGGCCATAGGGGAGAGAGAGGGCAACCCACAAGGGGTGCCCCCCCCCCATGGGCATTCCGAATTGGACAAGGGGAGGGGCGCGGCCCCCCTTTCCTTCTTCCTCTCCCTCTCCTTCCCTTTTCCCCCTCCGAAAGGAAGGAAGGGGGGCCGACTAGGACTAGGAGTCCTAGTCGGTTTCCCCCCCACTTGGCGCGCCCCCTAGGTCCAGCCTCCTCCCCTCCTCCTTTATATACGTGGGCAGGGAGCACCCCAAAGCACATCAATTGTTCTCTTAGCCGTATGCGGTGCCCCCCTCCACAGTTTACTCCTCCGGTCATATTGTCGTAGTGCTTAGGCGAATCCCTGCATGGATCACATCACCATCACCGTCACCACACCGTTGTGCTGACGAAACTCTCCCTCGACACTTTGCTGGATCAAGAGTTCGAGGGACATCATCGAGGTAAACGTGTGCTGAACTCGGAGGTGACGTATGTTCGGTGCTTGATCGGTTGGATCGCGAAGACGTTCGACTACATCAATCGCGTTAAGTTAACGCTTTCGCTTTCGGTCTATGAGGGTACGTGGACACACTCTTCCCCTCTCGTTGCTATGCATCTCCTAGATAGATCTTGCGTGATCGTAGGAAAATTTTTGAAATTGCATGCTACGTTCCCCAACAGTTGTACACCTGGGTCGAGGTGACCTCCTATCCACAGAAGTCGAACACCTGCTTTGCAACAAGGTTCAAGTGCACCTCCTTGAAGCCCTTGTCAGTCCTCACCCCACTAGCTATGATCTCACACATCTTGTTAAGCACAAAAGTGAAGAGGAATGGCTGTCATTTCGTGTTGCCCCCCTGCCATCCTTCTTCTCCTTTCCTGCTGCCTTAAGAGCAGCAGCATGAGCAACAACATTGAGCTGAGCTAGTACAAATGGAGGAACCGTAGGCGGCACCTCGAAAACCTCTGAATCAAGAGGCATCTGTTCCAGAGGAGGCTGGGAGTCCTCGACGTAGGACGGCGGGAACTGGCTCTCGGACAACAAGATGGCCTGACTAAACTCTTGGGTGGTCATGTCCTACAAACATAAGTGTCATCAACACCACAAGACACTACACATGGATAGTATGAACTAGTAGTACAACATGGACAGATCGAACTAGCAGTACAACATGGATAGATCGAACTAGCAGTACATCTTGGACAGATCGAACTAGCATTACATCTTGGACAGATCGAATTAGTATTACATCATGGACAGATCAAACTAGCAGTAACACATGCACAAGCATACCACAGCATAACAAAGCACTAATCATGGAGAACAGAGCACTAGTCATGGACACATGGATAATCTTGTTCAACACTTGCACACTAGCATACCACCGATTCATCGATGACCACTAACTACAAACACTTGCCCACATGGAAACAACCCCTAGCATGCTCCAGATCCATCACAACTAGCTACTACACCATCACAGTCAAACAGATCGGACGGCCTAACCTTAGCACATGGACAGATCTAGCTAGAACTAGAAGAGAGGAGGTGGTGATTGAACTTACAGAGGCCATCGGAACGGCCGCGGAGGAGGTGCCTGGCACGTCGGAGAGGAAGAGGAGTCGACCCGCCGGTGCAGTCAACCGGTCGCCGGAGTAGATGCGTCGCTTACCTCGTCATCGAAGTGGATCCGCGCCGGAGGGAAAGCTCGAGAGGGGGAAATGGTGGCGGGAGTTTTGCCGTGGTGGTGACCCTCGATATATAGGGCTACCGAATCGGCGGGCGGTGACTTGAATTCGTCCTGCCGCTTTTCCGGAGATGCGCCATCGCTCCCGCCATCTCCCTCCCCTGCGCGGCGCGATGTTCCCCTTCCCTGCATGGCTCGAGCCTGGCTCGTTGGAAACGGCCGAATCGGCCGTTCCTAGCGGGCCAGGCTGAAGGGTACTTTATGGTTCGTGCTATGCGGGCTAAACAGTAAACACAGGCATCCAAACAGCCCATTTTTATCCCGTGCGGGCCTGGCTGGGCCTAATGCAGGCTACCAAACGCGTCGTATGTTCCTGTGTGCAAACCTGGGGTGTAGCAAGGTGGAGATGGAGTCGGACTGTTCTTTTAGGGTGGACTCAATCAAGCTAATGGATGAATACATGGGACCAGATGTGATGGTCGTTATGGAATGTAAGGAGATGGCTTTGGACCTTGCCGGGATCACATTCCAACATATTAGCTAGGCATTCTTTTAGATAAGATCCTCTGGTCTTTGGGATGAGTTAATCCCTGACTTTATTTCCAATCTTCTTGTAAATGATATTTCCATCGTACATAAGGAATGAAGTCTTTTGCATTAACAAAACGATCATTCCCTCCGGCGCGGATCCAAAACTAGCTTTCTTTGAGGAACTAGTAATAATATACGTGCAATGCATGTTAATATTAGATAGGATATTAGTTGCACGTTATATTAGGTAACATATCTGTTGCACGTTGGTATTTGATAAGATATCAATTACTTTTTCACGTAGGATATTAATTACATGGCAGATTTTAAGGTATAGCGTTGAGTTAAAATGTGTTTATAACCAATGATAGTGGTGGATAATTAGAGCGTTAAACGTGTTTGATGCTCAACATTGAAACAATTTGAACCGCCAGATAACATGATTTGACGGTCGAGATTATTTGGGTCTTTTTATATTGGTATAGACATAGATATAAACAAAGTTGATTATGTTTTTGTTATAAAAGCTACTGTGTTCCGCCTGATCAAGCCGACTGATTGCGTCAGCGTGCGACCGATCGGAACCGGATGCGCGTTCCAGCCGAGCCATTCCGCTCGCATGCTTTGCTCGCCCCCTTAAGCACGCCACCCTTTAAGCCTTGATTGAAACCTAACCGCCACCGGGGGACTCGACCACCGCCGTCACCACCACCACGTACGGGGCCAGGGCAGGCATTCAGAGCCGGGATGGCGTCCGCGTCGCCGTCGTGGGTCATCCTGGGCCGCGTGGCCAAGGTGTCGGCCGCCGACGCCGATCTTCCTCCGGGCGCCGACCTCTCCCTCGCGCTGCCGGCGCCGCCGCGCGTCGCGCTCCTCACCATCCCCCCGCGCATCTTCCCGGGCCAAACTACCTCTGACAACTTCCCCTCCGTCCTCGCCGTCGACCGCTCCGGCCTCCTCCTCCTCCACGCCTCCCAGGGCCCCGCCGCGGGCCCCGCCATCGTCGACCTCCCCAGCCGCCAGGAGGTCTGCTGGCGCCCATTCGTCGCGGGCTACTTCGTCCTCGACTCCAAATCCGCCTCGGCCTTCCCGCTCCCCAACCCCGAGCGCATCATGAACCCGGGCCGCCTCGGCCTCATCGCCTCCCCCGAGGGCGCAGGCCGCTACATGGCCGCTGAGCTCCAGCCGATCGCCGGCGGCGAGCAAGCCGACCTCCTCTGCTTCTCGTCGCAATCCGGGCAGTGGGACCGGAAGACCGTCCCCTACCCGCTCCCGTCCCGGCCGTTGACCCCCAACGGCGTGGTCTCGCACTCCGGGAGGCTCTGGTGGGTCGACCTCTCCTGGGGCCTCATCACCTGCAACCCCTTCGCGGACGCGCCTGTGCTGAGCTTCGTCCCACTCCCGCCGCGCAAGGCGCTCAAGTACATGGAAGATTGTGCAGTGCTCGACAAGTACCGCCGCGTGGCTGTCAGCCGCGGCAAGCTGCGGTTCGTGGACATGTACAAGAACCGTAGCAGCTTCGGCTCTGCACAGATCAGCGTGTGGACGCTCGCCGATCCGGACTCCACCGAGTGGACGCTGCAGTATGAAGCGACCTTTTCGGAGATCTTTAATGATGCGAGCTTCAAGGCGACTCGTCTGACAAGGCAGCTCCCGGTGCTCGCGCTCATCCATCCCAGGGACCCCGACGTGGTCTACTTCTTCCTGGACAGGCACCTGTTCAGCGTCGACGTGCCTGACCGCAGGGTCGTGCAGTGCGAGCTCTACGAGCTGGTCGAGGAGCTATCCAGCGAACGCATCGCCACCCGTTTCGTTCACGCTTGGAGGCTGCCACCGGCTCTCCGCTCAGGTAATTATACCGTTTGCCCCCTTTGTAGATTCTTGTTACTAATTGTCAAGTGACTGGAAATGGTGTGTTTCTGTGTTAACATTGCGAGAGATGTATAGTGTCATCTTGGTGTGTAACATATACTGAATTAAGTCTAACATTTATTATTAAGTTGTGGGAGAGAAGGGATGCTAATGTTGGAAATTTCAGGCTGTGTTAGTTTAGCTTGTTTTAATTTAGTGACGCTGTAAGGGGCTTAAATTGGATTTTTGTAGAGTAAAGCACCGTTTGCTGTTAGATCTGACACTTCCAGTGAGTAATAGAAGCACACTTGTATCCATTAATTTTGCCGATGACTTGTTTGCAAAGCCTTATGTGCACAGGATGCAGGCAAGACTATGGAAGTAAATTGTCATATGGTATTCCTTCCATAGTTTTCATGTTGTTTCCCGGGTTGTAAGATGCAGTTTAACATTTAAGATGTTTGTTTCCCCCGCAAAAGAAAAGATGGACTAGTTTAATACTATTTCCAAAGATGGTGTCTGTTGAACTTCACAGTATACACAGACATTTCTGATAAAATTTGTCTCTAGGAATGCATACATCAGTGTGTAGCTCTTTAAAACATCTGTAGTATAGTTCTCACTTACTTGTAGTGTGCTAGTAGGTAGTAGTATAAGGATCAGGTGCTATTTTTCATGCACTTGCTTGAAGCCAGATTATATTTGTAAAGACACTCTGTTGCCCTTCATCATATTCATATATATGCAAACTTTTAATTAATACATGTTTAAGGAGGTACTATTTCTAATTGAAATTGTCACTGTATTCCGTTACGAAGAGTTCGGCTTCTTCAATTTTAGTGTTGCCCCTCTTTTGTTGCAGTACCAAACTACTAGGAATTACCGTATTAGGATGTTCTTTGTTGGTAATAATTATCTGGGTGCATGTGCCAGCTCCTGCACTTTTGTTTCGATTCAGCTTCCATTAGTGTAACAAAAGAGGACATGCTGAACTGGAACTGGGTTCCAACTCGCCCAATTCTGGGTACTATTAATTATCCTTCCTGTTATCTTTATGCGGCGTCAATCTATTTACAGCTGCGGATGCCGTTGCGGACAAGCTAAACGCAGGAGGAAATCAAGAAATCATTGATGCCGCTGCAGTCTCAACTTGCCAAACTGAAGTTGAAGTCGGTGGCGGCGACACGCCCGAGTCCAAGCGGCGTAGGCTAGAGTGACCTGAGCTTGTTGAGATCTGTTCTTGTAGTCTCTCTGTTTCAATCTTGCAGGCATCATCTTCCCAGAAAAAAATTCTTGTAGGCTTTGCTAGAGAGCTCGTAACCCCAGCATGTTATCGGATACCACCTTTTGTATCCCTGATTTGTTGATCTTTTTTAGACCGGGCATCAGCAGAGATGTCTTTGTTAGCTTGGACAAGCTGAATAGCATCCGTTTCCACCATGATCTTACTCGTCCCAAGTTCTTGGGCTTTGTATAACTCTTTCACGCAAGCTTTTTGTTTTACCCCGTGACCGTAGAGCAATAGTTGTACGGTATATTTTCATTAATAAAAAAGTATGTACATGAAAGAAAAAGAAAAAAAATGTAACAAACGTATCAATCAGCCTATGCCTGTTTTGTGAAACATCTCGAAAGAATTAGTTCAAAAACCGTTCAGTCCAGGTCTTGATTTTCTGTGCCTTGAGTGGCTTAGCTCTGTATTCCACTGCTTGCATTCCCTCCTTTAGATAAAAGATCCATCCATTGAGGTGCACTGGTGCTTGTCGAAAGATTTTATCGTTCCTAACAGACCATATACTCCAGCAGCTCATAACGATGATTTTCACGCAAGCTTCACCATCACAAGTTCACAGTGCAAGGCATCCTGAGCATGCTCCAGTCGTCCCGCCATGGCGATAGCCACATCTCCGTCGGAGTTGCGAATTAGAGTAAATTGCACAAAACCATCATTTTGAAGGCAAGGTTTACGAAAACCACTACAATACATTTTTTTGCAGAAAACACCATGTCTTCGGTAATCTTTTTGCATAAAACACTGATCAGCGTATCGGCTCAGATAAGTGAGTTTATGACAGAAGGGACCAGCCAGTCAGGCTGATGTGGCACCGCTTAACATCTCACATGTAACGGCAACGCCTGGTAACATTATCATCTCTATATGGGTCCACCTGTCATCGGAAGAAAAAAGGAAAAAACGGGTTCATCTTATCTTCACGCAGACTTCGTTATTGCCTCGCCAGGTCCACCATCGTTGTTGCCTTGCCCAGGCTCGCCGCTGCCGTTGCCTCGCCAAGGCCCGTCGCCGCCGTTGCCTCGCCCAGGCCCGCCGCCGCCGTGGTCTGCATCCCACTAGGCTGGAGCGCCACCGTGGTCTGCATCCCCCTCGGCACCGGTGCGCCCCAAGGTCTGCATCCCCTTGGGCACCGGCGTGCTCGAGCTCGGCGACGGAGCCGATGCTCCACCCCCCCCCCCCCCCCCCGACCAGCCACTGACGCTGGAGCTTGCCGACCGCGGGCCGCCGCACCTTCTCAACGTCGGGAACCGCCTCACCGCCCTCCAGTTCGTCCAGATCCCGTCGGGATCGGGTCATTGCCTCGCCCAGGTCCGCCGCCGCCGTGGTCTGCATCACACTAGGCTGGAGCGCCGCCGTGGTCAGCATCCCCCTCGGCACCGGTGCGCACCAAGGTCTGCATCCCCTTGGGGCACCGGCGTGCTCGAGCTCAGCGACGGAGCCGGTGCCCCCCCCCCCCCCCGACCAGCCACTGACGCTGGAGCTTGCCGACCGCGGGCCGCCGCACCTTCTCAATGTCGGGAACCGCCTCGCCGCCCTCCAATTCGTCCAGATCCCGTCGGGATCGGGTCATCCCCGCCGGATCCACGTTGCGCGCCTCTATTGCATCGCCGGAGACCGCCTCGGCGAACCTCCTGCGCCCTGCAACACCTGCACGGCCGCGGTGAGCTGCACCTGCTCGATAAAATGACTAAGTGGTCTGACACAGAGAAGAGAGTGTTTCACTGACAAGCGGGTCCCTGTCAAGCAAAACGATTCAATGTAACGGTGTGAGAGATTGGTGCCACGTCAGCCTGTCTGGCGGGCCCCATCTGTCATAATCTCACTTATCTGAGCCCAATCCGTCGATCAGTGCTTTCTGCAAAAAGATTACCGAAGACACGGTGTTTTCTGCAAAAAAAATGTATTGTAGTGATTTTCGCAAACCTTGCCTTTAAAGTGGTGGTTTTCTGCTATTTACTCTGTGAATTACAAACCGGCAGCCACCAGACGAGTTTTCCCTACTGAAGCTGCCATCCACGTTTATTTTGAGGTGGTCTGATGGTGGTTTCTACCAGTGGACTGTACTGCAAGTTTCACGCCTCCTCCAAAATACTGAGCAAATTGATATTCCTCGGGAGCCACGGATCCTCGTAGACTTTGATGCTTGTGACATCGCCGACTCGCTTGATAGCTCCATTCTTCATCACTTCCAAACCCGTAGAATGCTACGCCAAGTGTATGACATCCAAAATTTACCTGGTACACCATTGGCCTACTGCTCCTTTCGGTGGCGAGACTGTCTTAAACTCATGCCCACTTATAAGGATGCTGCTTGTTCTGTTCAAATGGACACAGCATTATTTTTTGGTCTGACATGTGGAATGGCCAAGCTCAAGCTCAAACTTGGTCACCATGAAATGCTTTACTGTTTTGGTGTGCCCTTTTTGTTTGGTGTTTTTGGATAAATAAATGGACTGGCCGAGAGACTAAGGCAAAGATAGAGGAATGAAGTTTTTGGATCCGTCTTGTTTTGTTGGTACCATGTTGTCCGGGGAGCATTAGATCTAGCTACATTCGTTTTATAAAGTATGTCTTTGTTGTTGACCGCGGGGGGGGGGGGGGTTGTCAGGCCTGGGGCCAGACGATAAGTAGATGGATTCATATTTTTGGACGAATAGATGAATCTTGAATCTTGTGAGAGATGAAGGCTTCAACTGTCTTCCAGTTGTGCTATATGGATCTGATGAGAGCCGAGCGCTAAAATAGATTCAGTCGTCTTGGAGTTGTTTTTGTCATTTGATAATTAGGAGATACTTTGTTGCTTCAGTTGTGTCCCTTTTGATTTGTATTTTTGGATGAATAAATGAATCTTGTTAGGGATGAAGGCTAAAATATATTCAGTTGTCTTTGAGTTGTACTCCCTCAGTCCCATAATATAAGAGCGTTTTTTACACTAGTGTAGATAAATGAGAGCTTAGATAGTTTCGGTTGTCTGTTTTGGGGTGTTAGGTTCATATTGATATTGTACTGTGGTGGTAAATGGATGGCACACTGCGACATGCTTTTTTTTGCGGTGAAAAAAAAGCATGTCGCAGTGTGGGTCATTTAATTGGTGTTCTTGAATGAGTTGATCGATTTGGTGTCGGTTTGGGTCACTGGTTGGGTGTGGTATATTGTGTTTTCTGTTTATTGGGATGGTTAGGTGCCATTGATTGAGTTATTTGTGCTGCCTGGTGATCATGGGCATTATCATATATAGCATATTCAGGGTTCCACTCCTGTTAGTTGCGTGTGTTTGCCAGGTTGTACACCGCATGGTCTTGCAATTAGGTTTACTTCGTGTGTCTTGTTGTGGTCAATTCCTATGTATGTATTGTTTTGTACTTTTGTTTCTTTGGTTTTAGCTTCTGTCCGCCGATGCAGTGAGAGCTCGGTGTCGTGTCCGCTAGCTGAGCGGCAAGCTGGAGCTGCAGGAAAAAAAAGCATGTCGCAGTGTGGGTCATTTAATTGGTGTTCTTGAATGAGCTGATCGATTTGGTGTCGGTTTGGGTCACTGGTTGGGTGTGGTATATTGTGTTTTCTGTTTATTGGGATGGTTAGGTGCCATTGATTGAGTTATTTGTGCTGCCTGGTGATCATGGGCATTATCATATATAGCATATTCAGCGTTCCACTCCTGTTAGTTGCGTGTGTTTGCCAGGTTGTACACCGCATGGTCTTGCAATCAGGTTTACTTCGTGTGTCTTGTTGTGGTCAATTCCTATGTATGTATTGTTTTGTACTTTTGTTTCTTTGGTTTTAGCTTCTGTCCGCCGATGCAGTGAGAGCTCGGTGTCGTGTCCGCTAGCTGAGCGGCAAGCTGGAGCTGCAGGTCGATGAACATGGTGGCCCTACTGTGAGGTTCTGATGCCTCACTCTGTGTCTATCTCTTTCAGTCCCGTTCCCCTTTATATATGCTAATCCTTCATGCCTCACTAAGATTTTTCTTGGTTTTGTAGTTATGGATTACTGTGAAGAATGATTACCCTGATTAATTAGGATTTGAATGTGTTAGCCTAGACCCAGATGGATTGGTTTCAAGTTATTTCTTGGGTGGGAGATCATATGTACCTCTACAGGCTGAAAAAGAACAGCCTCAAACATTTGGTATATTCCTCATTTAGTTTATTTATTGTCTTACATAACTAACTTAGTGCTTGGGGCTACTTTGTGTTTTAGGTTACTGGCCAGGTCTTTAGCCGCCAAGAGCAGTGGCTAGGGCTGTCCAGCTTGGCAGGTATACTGCATGTTCTATTAGGTTCTTGTCCTTGTCTGGTTTGTTTACCTATAACTAACATACATGCCTTTATTTCTTCCAGTTGTGTGTGTTAGTCTTTTTTGGTTGTTCCTATGGCTTGTTGTGGCTTCCTTTGTTTTCTGTCGGGCAGTGTGCCTTTGTTTGGGTCAGTTGCCATGGTGCTTCATAGGTGATCTTGAAGATAATCAGGGATAATGTCTCACTGTGCGCAAGCGGTTCCTCCTGTGCTGCCTTGTTGAATGCAAGCTTCTCTATCTTGGAAACCAGCAGCGTTCCCTACCTTGTTTGAGAGCTTTTTCTTTGTGTTCTGTTCCACTGCCGCCCACTCGCTCCGTCGGTCTGGCATTAGACTCCAGAGAGGTTTACGTTGATGTTTAGTCTCTGTCTCACTCAAAAGGCTCGCTGGTTCCCACATCATGGGAATTCGCAGGGCCCTATGGAGCGGTTTCTTGTGCGGATGCATGACGGTGGTCGGCCAAGGCCATGGCTGGTGCCACCCACTCACTGGGCAAGGGCAAGGAGGTCGTCGTTGTTCTATCGGACGACGACACTGACTAGTTTAGTTTCGTTTAACTATAGTAATATGGTGTCTTATGGGTACTGTATACTCATTTGACTGTTAGCATTGAGTTGGTAAATGCCAACCCCAGTAAGTGTTGTTTCTGGCTATTAAATCAAGCTATGCTTATATTATTTTTGTTTGTCTTGGTTGTGATGATGTTTCTCTCTAGGATGTATACTTCATTAAAACTCAGTTTACGATATCGCTTGCTAAATGCTGATTGTTACTGCAATAGTGGATCACATATATACACCATATATATACTTATTGTTGAATGTTGATTGTTTCTTCTAGTTTGGTGACGACCTTGCTATTCCGTGCACTGTTGGCTGCTGTTTTTACCATTCGGTTCATATAGAGGTAATACGGAAGGACCATCTCAAAGGTGAGAGATCCAGTTTTTAGAATATCATGTTCATATTAAACAAAATCTCCAACGCTAGCAAGTGAGGGCATGCTTGCACCAATCATGCGTTTTGTCCTTTTGAAGCAGAGACCGTAGACCAATCGTTCGACAGTATTTTCATTAATAACAACAAAGGTACAAAATATTACAGAGCATATGACAGTTCACCCAACACCAATTTTTGGAAACATCAAGTTAAACATAGATAATCAATTGAGGTGAGCTGCAATCCAGGCCTTGAAACTTGCTACATACCTAGCCTTGATCTTGTGAGTGAGCAGATTGAGGTCTTTTTTCAGTAGAAGTCTCCAAGACTCCACTGGGGGTTGGATCTGCTGAAAAATCCTTCCACTCCTTTGCATCCAAATATGCCAGCATCCCATAATGATTATTATTAGACCAAAATTCCTGGGAAGAGCATTAGTGTTCAAGAGAATCTCATCCAAGACTGAGATACCCCTAAACTTGTGTAGGCCAAGGGATGCCCAACAAACATAAGCAAACAGACAGTCCCAAAACAGTCTCATCCGCATTTAGAGTACAAATGGCACGATTCTGATAAGACAGGTCAAAACCTTTTCTATGGAGGAGGCATCTGGTGTTGATTCTGTCATGCAAGGGCAGCCAAAAAAATATTTTATATCTTGGCATTGCCTCACATTTCCAGATTTTCAAGAAGGGGGAGCAGCATTGCCCTGCTTTAAGAACTTGTACATGTTAATAGCAGTAAAAACTTTAAAGTTCCAACTGTAAGTCCAGGTGTCTCTCTGATCAGTAATCACCACATTGCTCAACAACAATTGCATCTGGTTTAGTTGTTGAAATGCCTGTAAGGATAGAGGTGAATGCGTTGTTCTTGGGAAATGCACATGGCAAAAGTCAATGGCGATAATGCGTCTCTTCTCTATCCGATGCTGACGTGTGCTGAGTGTAAACTGCACCTTATGAGCATGGCTAATAGTAAGGTGCTATGTCATCTATAGTCATTGATAAAGTAGCGTTAACTATTAGACTAATACTTTTCTTAATATTTTTTTCTTTTCTACATTTGTACTACGATTGACTAGGAGCATGTGTAAAGCTGGGCTTTTGCATGAGAACTCACTCCTCTTTTTTTTAATGTCCCTTTTCTCCACACGGACAAATGTGTCGTGTAAACAGGCTACTAACCACTTACTATATTTCCTCTCAGACTTTTCGACTACTAGATGATGAGTTAAACGGGTCTGTTTTTTTTAAGGAGCGAAATGACCAAGGTCTTTTTTACATTCACCTTTTTTCGGGAGAGAATTTGTAGTATGCAGGTGTGGGGGCATGCAGCCCCCTTTTTCATTTGGCTTTTGATTTTCAGCCTTTCATCTCTTTTAAACCAAAAGTTTAAATTAACTTCTGTTTTCATATTTGTGTTTCTGGTGACGAGTGCTTTCAAATGAGATCCATTTTGAATATATTTTGACGGGTTTTTAAAAGTTTTAACTTCTGAAACTTGGTATGACCGATCAAGAACAGCCAAAAAACTTTTCTATGGAGGCATCTGGTGTTAATTCTGTCATGCAAGAACAGCCAAAAAAATATTCTATATCTTGGCATTGCCACACATCTCCAGATTTTCAAGAAGGCAGGGAAGCAGCATTGTCCTGCTATAAAAACTTGTACATGTTAATCGCACTAAAATCTTTTTGAGTTCCAACTGTAAGCCCAGGTGTATCTCTGATCAGTAATCACCACATTGCTCAACAACAATTGCATATGGTTTAGTTGTTGAAATGCCTGTAAGGATAGAGGTGAATGCGTTGTTCTTGCGAAATGCACACGGCAAAATTCAATGGCCACAATGCTTCTCTTCTCTATCCAATGCTGACGTGTGCTGAGTGTATACTGCACCTTATGAGCATGGCTAATACTCCCTCCGTTCCGAATTACTTGCCGCAGGTATGGATGTATCTAGATGTATTTTAGTTCTAGATACATCTATTTCTGCGACGAGTAATTTGGAACGGAGGGAGTAGTAAGGTGCTATGTCATCTATAGTCATTGATAAAGTAGTGTTAACTACTAGACTGTTTCCTTAAAAGCTCACAGTGCTTTAAGAAAAGTAGCGTGCATGACCTACTTTATCAATTGAGTAAGTTTCAGAAACTAAACCTTAAAGCTCACAGTGCCCTCATACGGAATCCAACTACTTTGTTGATTGCGATGCAATAGGGCAGCTGGCACGGCTGGGCTGGTGCGAGCTTCCACAGCTTTGTGCCCGTGCGAATTTTTGTTTTTGTGGGGAGAAATAGCTGCCGCTGTGTCAAACCAAAGGAGACAGTCTAGGATGCCCAGAAGATATTTATGGATAGAATATTACACGTGTCTGGACTCGGTGCAAGAATTTTATTGATTCTTCCAATAATTTTCTTCAGTGGAAGCAGGCATCTTGGTTGGTCCACCACAAACACGAGCTTAACCGTGCAACGCATATGGATAAGCACGAGCAAGACATGCATATGCATGTATGTAGGCTGCGTGAAAGCTCTACTGCTCTTAACCGTGCATGGGTTCTTTAGAAATAGCCATTTCTCGGCCAGACATGCATTATCATTCATTGGTTGACCGATCTGGAAAACCACAATCCACATTGGTTGCCGCACTAGCATGTTTTGGGTACTTCGGTGCTGATTAATTGGATGTATAGAATCGACTGGCACCTCACCAGTGGCGTCCAGCCGAGGTAGGCCCGAGACGTGGACGGTGGATAGCCAGCCTCTCTCCCCGCTCTATAAATCACGGGCACACCAAGCTTCCCTTCCAAAGCAGAACAAGCGCGGATCTGAGAGCAGATGAACTCGAGGTATTTCGTTGAGTGAGATCATCACCATGTCGTGCTGCGGAGGCAGCTGCGAGTGCGGCAGCGGCTGCGGGGGGTAAATTATCTCGAATCCCCTCCTGATTTCTGCCTTCGATCTCTCCATCTTTACGCTTTCTTTCTCAACCTTTTCTTTCATCTCTCCTCGATCCATCTTGTTCCGCTGCATCGATCCCCTCTTCCCGCTTTACACACACAGCGCGGATGCCTGTTGCAGCTTTGTTTTTCCCAAGTTTTTTCTAGGCTGTTTCTGGGACGAAATCATCACTACCTTTTGTCTGAAATTGAACAGGGCTCGATGTGGGGGACGATTCATTGACTCATTGTACGGCCATGATGACATCCACGGCCTAGATTACTGGGCTAAGAAGTGCGCGGATTATTTGTTGTCAGAGCCACCTGATATGGTACATCTATCAAATTTCCCTCTTCGTCAATCATATTATGTAAAAAAATAACTAATGCTAATGAACATGGGTGCTGCCGTTGCACTATACTCTGCCGGATGCTTTGCCATGGGTAGAATTTCTAATGGGTTAGCATACCCAGTTACACTTGATTTTGTCACTGGGTTTAGCGGCTGGCTTCCCTTCTCAGGGTCTGAATCCTTAATATTCTGGAAGAAAATAAATACTAGTGATTTACTCATGACATGTGCGCAGTAGTATTTGTTAAACTCATACACGAAGTCTTGTTCATGGCCTGGAAGAGCAGGATGGAGAGCTCAGGGACGACTGCTCGCAGGAGAGCCGCTCATTTAAAAATCCTGCTCTTGCATGGAGACGGTTAGCAGTGCTATTGTTTTGCTAAATACTCATGTTAAGTTCCTTTTTTTAGGGAATACTCATGTTAAGTTCCTTGTCAGCACTAAGAATGGTTTCTTTATTTGGTGTTCCTGCAGATGATCCTCAAGTACCATACGAAACCAGTATATGGTACGCTAAGTTTCTGCGAACCTCAGGCTTTTCAGTGGATTTTAGAACCTTCAACAGGTACTACAGTTGAACATACACAATTTTTTCACTGATCATTTGCTCTCATATTGTTCTTCTAAAATTTAGTACTAACATTATCATGTCATTTATGCAGACTGCAGCATTTTTGGACATACCGTGAGATGGATTATGTCAAGCAGTGGCTCCGCCCTAGGATCGCAGTGCCCAGAATCACAGTGCCCAGACGCCATGGAAGGCTGTAGTTTAGTACTCCCTCTGTAAAGAAATATAAGATCGTTTAGATTACTAATAAAGTGATCTAAACAATCTGAAAGGCTGTAGCTTAGTAGTAAAAGTCGTACCACCATTACTAGTATAGTAAGTACTAAAGAGGATGGCAGTATTGTATGGCAGTAAGTACTAAAGAGGATGAACAATTGCAATTTCCAGTGAAGCTTGGCATAGGTGGCTTTGGCATGGGTGCTGCCGTTGCCCTCTACTCGGCACAGTGCTATGCCTTGGGAAGATTTTCTAATCGGTTACCATACCGATTACCCTGGGCTTTGTCATTGAGTGTAGCAGTTGGCTTCCCTTCACAGGGTCTGAATCCTTAATATTCTGGATTTGAAAATCCACTGACAAAATCTAAGGTAATTGACGGTTCAAAGAATCTAAGGTAATTGGGTATGGTAACTGATCCGGAGGATCTTACGGATGTCATCATGTCAAGAGCCCCATTATTATAAGACACGCCCAACATCTACTTCAAACATACTAAGGTGGATTCCATCGTTAATGCATGTCTTCTTGGTTCTCATGAGGATGGTATACTACTTGATTTTCATGCCATTTGCACATATAGGTTTGAGTCCAATGATGAGCGTGCCATAGAGGAGGTTATCCCCAAACAAGTGCCTACACCATCCGCGAGACAAGCATGAAAGCGGAGAAGGAACCGTCAAGATGAAGACAAGGTTCCGCAAACATCAACGGGTGTCCATGAAAAGGCTACAAGCAATGCAGACTGTAAAATGATCTCCGGCAATATAGCGCCGTAGCACATAGATTCACGTCTTTCAAGTTCCTAATTATATCCTGGCAGTCTGAACTCCGAAGTAATCACGATATGCCTTTGTGTTCATGTCTGGCACCAGGGCCAAGGCTTTGATGCGAACGTCATCTGGGCGAGTGAGCACTGCAATCTATTTTTGGGTTGTGTTCAGACTTCAGACACAAGCGGTAGTCAGCTCGGTTTAAGTCGATAAACTAAGCTTGTGGTTTCTCCTCCAAATCATCGAGGAAGTGATTAATGAAACCAAAAGTGGATGCTGGCCTATAATAGATGACTTCATGAATTACCTTTCTTCTCAAAGACCATGTGACTGAGCAAACAATTCACGTTTTGATGAAGTCAGGGATCCATCATATGAGAGCACCACCGTTTGATGTTCTGGATACCAAAATCTGGATAAGTGTTCAATATAAGCTCCTCACCGATCAAGGACACACCCTGGTTGACAATATACCAGAAGAAAATCAGTCGATGCATTGGCACACAAAAAATATGGCAAACAAATATGTTACATTAAACCAAAAGAAAAGTCTGTTTAGTACAAGAAAATGAAAAACGTGAAACCAATAGTCCTATTTTTATTTTTATCACTGATCGTAAGAAATCCATAGCTATTGGCTGCATACAAAGAAACAAAAATTATACCCACACAACCCAAAAAATTGAACACATGGGGCAACCCATAGAAAAGCATAAGGCCTAGGTTCAAGCTGCAAAACTATCAAAGAACGAAGTAATGTGGCATAGAGAAAGCATAAGGCCCGTGTTCAAGTTGCAAAACATCAAAGAAGAAACAAAGTAATGCAGTACAGAGAGACAACAGGCGCGGCAAAGCGCACCTATGCTTCTAGTCATGGCTATAGCCTACTACTTCCAATAATGGTAGCACTCAGGATAGCCCACACCGCCAATTAGTTTGATGCATGCAAAGAAAAAGAATGAAGCACCCAACGACTACTTTTGATTTGATGCAAGTGAAATTCCTACGTTCGGCCCGGAAAAGGGTAAAAGGACCATGAAATTGATCTTGACGCCCACGTTAAGTGTGCATTGGAGATGGACTATAGAAGTATAGAGGTTAGCCACAAGATCAATTACAACATTGTGATGGTTTTTCCCCCTAAAATTCCAACATTGTGATGGCTTTTACACTTCTTTTACTCGATTCATCAAGCTTCTTATAATAGATCAAATGCTATTTCTTGAAATCAGGTAAAACTCTTGTAATCGTGTGACAGCTATTATTTTTTGTAATCGGGTAAAAGGCAAGTTACATGGCTCACTACTTTTACTCGATTAATCAGGATTCTTATAATGGGGCAAATGCTATTTCTTGGAATCGTGTAACAATTGCTTTTTGTAATCGGGTAAAAGGCAAGTTATTAGATGGCTCACGGAATAACATACACTCCTCGCCTGTTTTGCCCTCTTCCGTCCAGATTCTCACCCGAGACCCTATAAATATAGTTCCACCTTAGCTATGTGTACCAGCAACAGCAACAGCAGCATTGATCGATCATTTGTGACCCGATGACACACACCACGAGCTCCTCCAATGGCACACATATAATCCAGGTCAGGGAGGCCCACCTGGCCACCGTTATCTGGTTGTGACGGCGAGAGGTATATATACTCTGTACTGCATTGCTGTGCTGAGTCCATTTCTAGTGACTGGACTGTTGTGACGGCGAGAGGTATATATACTCTGTACTGCACTGCTCTGCTTTGCCATGATGAGTTCACTTCTAGTGACTGAACTGTTGTGACGGCGAGAGGTATATATACTCTGTACTACACTGCTCTGCTTTGCCATGATGAGTCCATTTCTAGTGACTGAACTGCGAAAGGTATATATACTCTGTAATGCACTGGCCTGCTTTGCCGTGATTGAGACCACTTCCAGTGACTGAATTGTTGTGACGGCGAGAGGTATATATACTCTGTACTGCGCTGCTCTGCTTTGCCATGATGAGTCCACTTCTAGTGACTGAATTGTTGTGACGGCGAGAGGTATATATACTCTGTACTGCATAAATTTGAATGTGAAGTGAGAGCATAACTATGGAAGTATTTGTGGGCGATCGAGGTTATGTTTTCTTGGGAGGGCGAACATTAATTCATAGTGAACCATAGTGTAAATAAAAAACAAACATTTTTCATATAAATGTTCATGTTAGTGTAACAAGCGTTCTTGACAATTTTCATGCGAAAATGAATAGCAGTGCTTCATCAGTGAAAAAAACAAAATTAAGTGTAACATTTGAAGGTCACATTTAGTGTTTGACTTTGTTTTTTTGGACAGGTCAAAATTCTACAGCTTTTCAACTAAAATTTGCAGGTAGCATTCGGATGTGACCACGAACACATATAATTTTATTTTGATTTTTCTTACATTTGAAAAATGCATTTTTGGCACTCAGGAGCATGTGCTTCTGGAAGCCAAACTGGATTTCCGTGTTTTCTCATACTTTTTCCCTAATCATATATTTGTGTTTCTGTATTAATTGCAATCATAATCAACTGTAGTTAATTGCATTGTGAATCGACTATTCAATATTTGAAAGTGCCACAAGAGCTGTTTCTGTATTAATTGCACTGTGTGCGTTTGTATTCCACCTGACCACCTGTACTAAGTTTCTGGTACTCCCAACGGTAGTGCATAGCCTGCACATGACCGGCACCAAAAACACCTTGTATATGCATCTACTACGGTTGCCCAGATGTCGCTTTCCGTGGATGAAATACAACGAACTCCCCTATCTATACAGCGAGATGATCCCAAGGCATCAGGTGCTCGTCCACCAAAACTGCTTTTCGTAGAAACTTACGTAGCTTACTAGTGAAGCTAGTATATGACGCAAATGCTTACCTCAGATAGGTCGGTTCAGAACTGCTATATAAGGAGCAGCTCACCACAAATTGTAACAAGCTCATCAGTACTGAAATACACTAGAAAAACAGCTTCACAGCGTGGATGTCATCATGGTTAACTAGACGAGAGAAAGATGAGGGGGACAAAGTATCCACCTCTCATCACTATGCCTTGATCGGGAGCTTCACACCGTGGATGTCATCGTGGCCGTACATGAATCGTCCCCCACATCCAGCTCTGTTCAATTTCAGACAAAGGTGGACGTTTCATTGTACGGCCTGATGACATCCACAGCGTGGCTCTCCCAGAAACAGACTACTCAAGGGAGAAACAAAGCTGTAACAGGCAGCCAAGCCGTATGTAAGTTTTGTTAAGAATTAATTAGATGTGATGAATTAGTTAAGGGCTGCTACAGACCCTGGAACCAAGCCACGCGATGCAATCGGCCACCACTCCGTTCACGGCAAAACAGCGTGCAGAAGGGAAATTATAATGATCTAACGATTGATTTGTTTTCTTCACTGTACGTTTTTGCACCCAAGATTGCTAATCCAGGAACAAATTTCTTCGACAAAGAACAGACAAGTGAAGTGTGCACCCGACGGTTACCTTCAGGCGAGGCACAGAGCCACGGCCGTCTTCGGGGACTTCTCGGGGAGGCGGCTCCAAGCGGTGGCCTCGCTGAACGGACGGGAGCGCCCTCACACGCCACAACAACAGCGCAGCACGGCTGCACGGCGGGCATGGTCGCCACCGGAGCGTGGCGGCAGCGACCGCGTCGCGTCAGCGAAGGCGACGGGCGCACGGCCGAGGCCTTGTGATCAGTGCGCAGCCCGGTCCACGCGCAAGGCGAGGCGGAAGCCAAACCTCCTGGCGTGGCTCTCCCGGTCGCATGGCGGCCCATGGCGCAGCGGAGGTTCTGCCCGGCGCGGTGCGGCGGTGTAGCGCGTGGCTATGCGCCGGCGCGGCATTGGCAACGTGCGGTTGCCTGACCCGAAGGCATGGCCGGGCTGGCTGTTGGCCGCCCGTCGACGGCGACGGTGCGGCGTTGACTGTGCGGCACGGATTTCTCCGGCGATAGGCCATGCGGCTTGGAGGAAGCGGGGATTGGGTAATCCTATCCCTTTGGAATATTTACAGTTCGGTCTACAATATTTCTGTTATTCACAGAAACGACCATATATTTCTCTATATTTTCTTTTGAACACCATATATTGGCAAAGGCACCGGTTTGCAATTGGACGCTGCTACGCGTCGGCCGGCGGATCTTTTCGAAAGATCCGCCACCTCGCAAGCCTCAAATCTCGAGCGGCCGACCGTCACCATGTACCATTGCAATATATGTTGTGTTTTAGAATTTTTCTGCAACACGGGTCATGATGCAGAAAATTTTACAACATAGATTAAGTTGCAGATTTTTTTACAACAAAAGTCTTGTTAGAGTTTTATTTCCCCTTGCAACAGAGGTCTTGCCGCAGAATTTTCATGGCAAGAGTCTTATAAATTTTTCGCAACAAAGATCTTGTTGCAGAATTATTCTGCAACAGAGGTCCAGTTGCAGTAATTTATAGTTTTTTCACAACCGATGCTCGTGCGAGCCGAGGCTCTGCAACTGTTCCTGGGTGAAACGAGAGCGATAGGATCATGATTTTTCTGGAAGATGGAGGCGGTTGACGCTTGGAAGCAATCCACAGATGGATGCTAATCATTTCACGTTGAGATTAGTCTTCCGTTCGAATGATAGAAGAGTTTCGACAATCTTGTCATCAGCATGGCTTGGGATCTTTTCACAACCGAAAGGAACAATAGGTGGTTGCAGCTGACCTCGCTCAAATGATCTTGGAAGAGCTTAGAGAATGGAACTTAGCATTTCACGGTGTAGGAGGTTTACAGCGTTTTGTGAGACGGTAGCTTTGTAGATGTGTGGAGTAGGTGTTCCCACGTCGATGTTCGCATCGTCGTGTGGATTCTTGTAAATCTATTTTTTATATATATAAATACGGTATGCAATTGCATACTTTAAAAAAAGAGCATCTATAGGCAGACTTGGCAAATTCGACCCCTTATAGTTAGTGCTATGCATCCGAGTCTCATATTTTATCCCTAGATCCATACAAACAATGTAAAATAAGCCAACGTAGTGCGACACACTAGCTACTACGCTTCGTCGTCGGAGATGGCCGCGACGTCGGTGCCGGGCACCGGGTAGATGGGCGCGTAGGAGGACTCTGGCTCCTCCTCATAATCGTCATCATCAATATACGCGAGCATCTCGTCGACTTCCGCGGCGTGCTCCGCTTCCACCTCCTGCCGACGACGATGTTTGGCCTCCGATTTCGACCGAAGGAAATCAAGGATCGCCTGCTGCTCCGCCTGCAAATCAGCGTCCCCAGCTTCCCCCACATCCTTCTCCTCCTCAACCACCTTCAAGTCCTCCTCCGGATCCACCACGTCCGGAGGTAGCCCTGCGACGATCCGGGCTTCGCGCCTTGCCTGGATCTGCTCAAGGAGCTGCAGCCGGCGCTCCGGCGTTAGATATGGGTAACTCCTTATCGTACGGCGTGCATGGCTACTAGTGGTTGCGGGTGGCGATTGGAAGTGCGGCGGCGGCGGACGAGAGGGGGGAAATGTTGACGGGTAGGGTTTCAGTACCGACAGTCCGCTTAAATAACCGGGTTAGGAAACTACGCGGCCCTCCAAAGTGGCGCCACGCGGCGCCATTGGTCCGATGGAGGAGACGAGTTTCGGACCATCGGGTTTCTGAGTGTTTTCCTATGAGACCCCATCGTCAGCCGATGTGGCGGACGCGCCTGGGCCTCCCCATATCCGCCCAGATTTAGACTAGGCACGAGGGATGTTGGTCAGCCCGGACAAATGAGGCCCATTTGAGGCGTTCTTTGGGTCGCTTTTTTGTGACCGGTCACTGACCGGACCGTCCACCCAAACGTTTGAGGCTGATTTGAGATGCCCAGCCGTAGATGCTCTCCGGTACCTGAAAATTTTTGTGTCCTTCGGTTAGCGAGTGATGCGTTGCCAATTTTTCCAATCGATCAACACATTCTTCTTCACTTTTCCTAATTTTTGCTCGTCTATTTTCTATTTGGCTTCAGGCTATTTTTTGAGCCGTCCGATTGTGCAGGAATCTCACCGTCTCTCACGTCCTCATTCACGGTTATTTATAATCTTA
This sequence comes from Triticum aestivum, assembly GCF_018294505.1. Classification (NCBI taxonomy): domain Eukaryota; kingdom Viridiplantae; phylum Streptophyta; class Magnoliopsida; order Poales; family Poaceae; genus Triticum; species Triticum aestivum. Next base: position 144,431,884 of record NC_057802.1, read on the forward strand.
CCAACTACTTCCTTCATCCTATAATATAAGATCGTTTTTACGCTATATTATTGGACAGTGGGAATAGTAGATAATTACGCACGTAAACAAACAGTATTGGAACAGGGGATACCCCGACGGCCGAAACAATGCCGACGGCCCCCGTCGGCCTATTCGGAGCTATGCCGATAGCCAGGTCCAGGCCGTCGGCGTATCTAGGCCGTCGGGCTACCCCGAGATAGGCCGACGGCCACCGTCGGCACAGAAAGGCCGTCGGCCTAGATAAGAGCACGCCGACAGCAGCCGTCGGCATCCATGGGCCGTCGGCATACTTGTGGGCCCGGCGACCCCGCTCGTGACGGGCGGCTAACGGCGTCCGAACTATGCCGACGGTGGAGACGGACGGCCGTTGGCATAGGTACGCACGCCACGTCACTGATGATCCGGGGCGCACCGACCAGTGTATATGTCGACGGCAGCCGTCGGCATATATGCCACGTCACCGATCCGCGGCATGCCGCCTGCCTAAGCCCTGCCCGTAGCTATGCCGACGGCAGAGCCGTCGGCATAGTTATATATATTTTTCATTTTCATATATAATTTTTATACGCACGCCACGTCACTGATCCGGGGCGCACCGATGTATATGCCGACGGCTGCCGTCGGCATATATGCCACGTCACCAATCCGCGGCTCGTCGCCGGCCTAAGCCCTGCCCCATAGCTATGCCGACGGCAGAGCCATCGGCATAGTTATATTTTTTCGTTTTCATATATAATTTTTGTTTTTTAGTATTATTATTTCATTAACTTACATGTAGCATCGGGTCTATACGGAGGGGTGTGCCCCCCCTCGCGGACGGCGCCGCCGCCGGCACCTGGAGGGGGGAAACAGCCGCATCAGGTCTATACGGAGGGGACGGTGCTCCCAAGTGTTTCTATGGGATGACCTACCACAACCGGGTAGTGTGGTAGCATGTCTGAAGAGGCAGCACGCGTCTCGGGGGTATGGCCCCCTCACGGACGGCGCCGCCGCCGGCACCTGGAGGGGGAAAGGACCGCGTCGGGTCTACACGGAGGGGATCTTCCTGTGGGTTTGGCCGGGACGTTGCTCTCAAGTGTTCGTATGGGCTGACCTAACACAACCGGGTGGAGAGATCCACTGGTCAAAGCCCGTCCGTGGAAAGTCAAAGGGCTAGATCTCGTGGTCAAACGCTACAGGGTTAGGCGGGGCGGGGGCCTGGGGGCTAGCAATGCCACTGAAGCGTCGTACTGGGCCCTCATACATGCAGTACGGTGTGGTGGCATGTCTGAAGAGGCAGCACGTGTCTCCGAGGTGTGGCCTCCCTCACGGACGACGCCGCCACCGGCACCTGGAGGGGGGAAACGACCGCGTCGGGTCTACACGGAGGGGATCTTCCTGTGGGTTTGGCTGGGATGTTGCTCCCAAGTGTTCCTATGGGCTGACCTAACACAACCGGGTGGAAAGGTCCACTGGTCAAAGCCCGTCCGTGCAAAGTCAAAGGGCTAGATCTCGTGGTCAAATGCTACAGGGTTAGGCGGGGCGGGGGCCCTGGGGGTAGCAATGCCACCGGAGCGCCGTACCGGGACCTCATACGCCGTACGGTGTGGTGGCATGTCTGAAGAGGCGGCACGCGTCCCCGGGATGTGCCCCCCCTCACGGACGGCACTGTCGCCGGCACCTGGAGGGGGGGAAACGGCCGTGTCGGGTCTACACAGAGGGGATCTTCATGTGGTTTTGGCCGGGACGTTGGTCCCAAGTGTTTGTATGGGCTGACCTAACATAACCGGGTGGAAAGGTCCACTGGTCAAAGCCCGTCCGTGGAAAGTCAAAGGGCTAGATCTCGTGGTCAAACGCTACAGGGTTGGGCGGGACGGGGGCCTTGGGGGGTAGCAATGCCACCGGTGAAGGGAATATGCCCTAGAGGCAATAATAAAGTTATAATTTATTTCCTTATTTCATGATAAATGTTTATTATACATGCTAGAATTGTATTAACCGAAAACTTAGTACATGTGTGAATACAAAGACAAAACAAAGTGTCCCTAGTATGCCTCTACTTGACTAGCTCGTTTATCAAAGATGGTTATGTTTCCTAACCATGGACATGTGTTGTCATTTGATGAACGAGATCACATCATTAGGAGAATGATGTGATGGACAAGACCCATTCATTAGCTTAGCATTATGATCGTTACAGTTTCATTGCTACTGCTTTCTTCATGACTTATACATGTTCCTCAGACTATGAGATTATGCAACTCCCGAATACCGGAGGAACACCTTGTGTGTTATCAAACGTCACAACGTAACTGGGTGATTATAAAGATGCTCTACAGGTGTCTCCGATGGTGTTTGTTGAGTTGGCATAGATCGAGATTAGGATTTGTCACTCCGTGTATCGGAGAGGTATCTCTGGGCCCTCTCGGTAATGCACATCACTATAAGCCTTGCAAGCATTGTGACTAATGAGTTAGTTGTGGGATGATGCATTACGGAACGAGTAAAGAGACTTGTCAGTAACGAGATTGAACTAGGTATGAGGATACCGACGATCGAATCTCGGGCAAGTAACATACCAATGACAAAGGGAACAACGTATGTTGTTATGCGGTTTGACCGATAAAGATCTTCGTAGAATATGTAGGAGCCAATATGAGCATCCAGGTTCCGCTATTGGTTATTGACCGGGGATGTGTCTCAGTCATGTCTACATAGTTCTCGAACCTGTAGGGTCCGCACGCTTAACGTTCGATGACGATTTGTATTATGAGTTATGTGATTTGATGACCGAACTTTGTTCGGAGTCCCGGATGAGATCGGGGACATGACGAGGAGTCTCGAAATGGTCGAGAGGTAAAGATCGATATATTGGAAGGCTATATTCGGACATCGGAAAGGTTCCGAGTGATTCGGGTATTTTTCGGAGTACCGGAGAATTACGGGAATTCGCCGTATTGGGCCTTATTGGGCCATACGGGAATAGAGGAGGCAGGCAAAAGGGAAGGAGGCGCGCGCCCCCCCATGGGTCCGAATTGGACTAGGGGAAAGGGGGCGGCGCTGCTATGTCTTGAGCTTGCGTTGGTTTTCCTTGAAGAGGAAAGAGTGATGCAGCACAGTAGCGTAAGTATTTCCCTCAGTTTTTGAGAACCAAGGTATCAATCTAGTAGGAAGTTCCTTCAAAGTCCCACGCACCTACACAAACAAACAAAGAACTCGCAACCAACGCAATAAAGGGGTTGTCAATCCCTTCACGGCCACTTGCGAAAATGAGATCTGATAGAGATAATATGATAAGATAAACATATTTTTGGTATTTTATAATATAGATGCAAAAAGGTAAAGATGCAAATAAAAGTAGATTGAAAGCTTATATGATAAAAGATAGACCCGGGGGCCATAGGTTTCACTAGCGGCTTCTCTCAAGATAGCATAAGTATTACGGTGCGTGAACAAATTACTGTCGAGCAATTGATAGAAAAGCGAATAATTATGAGATTATCTAGGCATGATCATGTATATAGGCATCACGTCCGTGACAAGTAGACCGAAATGATTCCGCATCTACTACTATTACTCCACACATCGACCGCTATCCAGCATGCATCTAGAGTATTAAGTTCATAAAGAACAGAGTAACGCATTAAGAAAGATGACATGATGTAGAGGGATAAACTCATGCAATATGATATAAACCCCATCTTTTTATCCTCGATGGCAACAATACAATACGTGCCTTGCAACCCTTTCTGTCACTGGATAAGGACACCGCAAGATTGAACCCAAAGCTAAGCACTTCTCCCATGGCAAGAAAGATCAATCTAGTAGGCCAAACCAAACTGATAATTCGAAGAGACTTGCAAAGATAACTCAATCATACATAAAAGAATTCAGAAGAGATTCAAATATTTCTCATAGATAAACTTGATCATAAACCCACAATTCATCGGATCTCGAGAAACACACCGCAAAAGAGTTTACATCGAATAGATCTCCACGAGAGAGGGGGAGAACATTGTATTGAGATCCAAAAAGAGAGAAGAAGCCATCTAGCTAATAACTATGGACCCGAAGGTCTGTGGTAAACTACTCACAACTCATCGGAAGGGCTATGGTGTTGATGTAGAAGCCCTCCGTGATCGATTCCCCCTCCGGCGGAACACCGGCGAAAGCTCCAAGATGGGATCTCGCGGATACAGAAGGTTACGGCGGTGGAAATTGTTTTTTGGTGGCTCCCTGGATGGTTTCGAGGTATGTAGGTATATATAGGAGGAAGAAGTGGGTCGGTGGCCGCTCATGGGGCCCAGGAGACAGGGGGCGCGCCCACCAGGGAAGGGTGCGCGCTCCACCCTCCTGGCCTCCTCGATCGCTTCTTGACGTGCACTCCAAGTCCTCTGGATCACGTTGGTTCCAAAAATCACGTTCCCGAAGGTTTTATTCCGTTTGGACTCCGTTTGATATTCCTTTTCTTCGAACTGAAATAGGCAAAAAAACAGCAATACGGGCTGGGCCTCCGGTTAGTAGGTTAGTCCCAAAAATGATATAAATGTGTAAAATAAAGCCCATAAACATCCAAAAGGGGTAATATAATAGCATGGAACAATAAAAAATTATAGATACGTTGGAGACATATCAAGCATCCCCAAGCTTAATTCCTGCTCGTCCTCGAGTAGGTAAATGATAAAAACAGAATTTTTGATGTGGAATGCTACCTAGCATATTTCTCAATGTAATTTTCTTTATTGTGGCATGAATGTTCAGATCCAAATGATTCAAAATAAAAGTTCATATTGACATAAGAAATAATAATACTTCAAGCATACTAATAAAAGTAATCATGTCTTCTCAAAATAGCATGGCTAAAGAAAGTTATCCCTACAAAATCATATAGTCTGGCTAAGCTCTATCTTCATCACAGAAAGTATTTAATCATGCACAACCCCGATGACAAGCCAAGCAATTGTTTCATACTTTAGTAATCTCAAACTTTTCAATCTTTCACGCAATACATGAGCGTGAGCCATGGACATAGCACTTATGTGGAATAGAATGGTGGTTGTGGAGAAGACAAAAAGGAGGAAGATAGTCTCACATCAACTAGGCGTATCAACGGGCTATGGAGATGCCCATTAATAGATATCAATGTGAGTGAGTAGGGATTGCCATGCAACGGATGCACTAGAGCTATAAATATATGAAAGCTCAACAAAAGAAACTAAGTGGGTGTGCATCCAACTCGCTTGCTCACGAAGACCTAGGGCATTTTGAGGAAGCCCATCATTGGAATATACAAGCCAAGTTCTATAGTGAAAATTCCCACTAGTATATGAAAGTGACAACATAGGAGACTCTCTATCATGAAGATCATGGTGCTACTTTGAAGCACAAGTGTGGTAAAAAGGATAGTAGCATTGTCCCTACTCTCTTTTCTCTCAATTTTTTGGTGGGCTTCTTTGGCCTCCTTTTTTTATTAAGTCCGGAATCTCATCCCGACTTGTGGGGGAATCATAGTCTCCATCATCCTTTCCTCACTAGGACAATGCTCTAATAATGAAGATCATCACACTTTTATTTATTTACAACTCAATACTTAGAACAAGATATGACTCTATATGAATGCCTCCGGCGGTGTACCGGGATATGCAATGAATCAAGAGTGACATGTATGAAATTATGAAGGTGGCTTTGCCACTAATACGATGCCAACTACATGATCATGTAAAGAGCAATATGACAATGATGATGCGTGTCATATGAACGGAACGGTGGAAAGTTGCATGGCAATATATCTCGGAATGGCTATGGAAATGCCATAATAGGTAGGTATGGTGGCTGTTTTGAGGAAGGTATATGGTGGGTGTATGGTACCGGCGAAAGTTGCACGGCACAAGAGAGGCTAGCAATGGTGGAAGGGTGAGAGTGTGTATAATCCATGGACTCATCATTAGTCAAAAGAACTCATATACTTATTGCAAAAAATCTACAAGTCATCAAAAACCAAGCACTACGCGCATGCTCCTAGGGGGATAGATTGGTAGGAAAAGACCATCGCTCGTCCCCGACCTCCACTCATAAGGAAGACAATCAATAAATAAATCATGCTCCGACTTCATCACAAAGCGGTTCACCATACGTGCATGCTACGGGAATCACAAACTTCAACACAAGTATTCTTTAAATTCATAATCACCCAACTATCATGACTCTAATATCACTACCTCCATATCTCAAAACAATTATCAAGTATCAAATTGATCATAGCATCCAATTCACTTTCTATGATAGTTTTTATTATACCCAACTTGGATGCCTACCATTCTAGGACCAATTTTATAAACATAGCAAATACCATGCTGTTCTAAGAGACTCTCAAAATAATATAAGTGAAGCATGAGAGACTAGCAATTTTTACAAAATTAAGCCACCGCCGTGCTCTAAAAGATATAAGTGAAGCACTAGAGCAAAAACTATTTAGCTCAAAAGATATAAGTGAAGCTCATAGAGTATTCTAATAAATTATAATCAAGTGGGCTTCTCCCAAAAGGTGTGTACAGCAAGGATGATTGTGGCAAACTAAAAAGCAAAGACTAATATCATACAAGACGCTCCAAGCAAAACACATATCATGTGGTGAATAAAAATATAGCTCCAAGTAAAGTTACCGATAAACGAAGACGAAAGAGGGGATGCCTTCCCGGGGCATCCCCAAGCTTAGGCTTTTGGGTATTCTTGGATATCTTGGGGTGCCTTGGGCATCCCCAAGCTTAGGCTCTTGCCACTCCTTATTCCATAGTTCATCAAATCTTTACCCAACACTTGAAAACTTCACAACACAAAACTCAACAGAAATCTCGTAAGCTCCGTTAGTGAAAGAAAGCAAAACCACCACAAAAGGTACTGTAATGAACTCATTATTTATTTATATTGGTGTTAAAACTACTGTATTCACACTTCTCTATGGTTTATAAACTATTTTACTAGCCATAGATGCATCAAAATAAGCAAACAACACATGAAAAACAGAATCTGTCAAAAACAGAACAGTCTGTAGTAATCTGTAACTAACGCAAACTTCTGGAACTCAAAAAATTCTACCAAAATAGGACGATCTAGATAATTTGTTTATTGATCTACTGCAATTGGAATCAGTATTTTATCACGTTCTGGTGATTTTAAACAATTGTTTTCGTGAACAGAAAGTTTCTGGAATTTTCAGCAAGATCAAATATTCATCATCCAAGAAAATCCTATAGGTTCTACTTGGCACAAACACTAATTAAAACATAAAAACACATCTAAACAGAAGGTAGATGATAAATTTATTACTAAACAGAACCAAAAACAAAAAACACAAATAAAATTGGGTTGCCTCCCAACTAGCGGTATCGTTTAACGCCCCTAGCTAGGCATAAAAGCGAAGATAGATCTTAGTAGTGCCATCTTTGGCACCCAATTCTTTAATAGAGAACTTAATATCCTTAAGAGTTTCTTTCTTTTTAGTAATGATTAAGCTTGAAGGAAAGAAATCAAGAAACTCATTTGTAGAAAAAGGTTCCTTAATGATAGCAAAAGCATTGGGATGAACACTATTGATTTGAGATCGGCACAATCTTTGTTAGAAGATTCACCCTTATTTTTAGGAACATACATGACTTTGGGAATTTTAGTAGGAGGAGTTGAGGTATTTTTCACAGATGAAAAAGCAGACCCTAAATTGGTGATAACATCCTCTAGTTTACTAATTCTTGTAGAATCGAGATCTATCCTTTCATTAACTAAAGGTTCTTTTTCTTTAAAAAATTTCAAGGTAACCCCAACCTTAGATCCATATTGGGTAATCTGATTGTGGATCTTTTTATCTAAATTTTCAATTAACTCAACAGTGGCAACTTTATTCTCAATAATTTCAAGCCTTTGCATGACATGTTCCAAAGTTAAAACAGTTCCATTAACCAAAAGAGGGGGTGGACCAAACAGATCTAACATGGCATTATAAGCATCAAAAGTATGGCTACCCAAGAAGTTTCCTCCGGTAATGGTATCGAGAATATATCTATTCCAAGGAGTAATGCCTACATAAAAATTGCGAAGAAGAACGGAAGTGGATTTCTTCCTAGTAGATCTATTTTAAGCATTGCAAATTCTATGCCAAGCATCTTTTAAATTTTCTCCCTCCCTTTGTTTAAAATTGAGAACTTCATGATCGGGAGTATTAATAATGATAGGTGAACTAGCCATGGTGACAAGATAAAAGACCCAACACACGAGCAAACAAGAGGCAAGCGAAAAAGAGAGGAGAAGATTGGGAAAGAGAGGGCAAATAAAAAGGCAAGGGTGAAGTGGGGGAGAGGAAAACGAGGGGCAAATGGCAAATAATGTAAATGCGAGGGAGATGAGTTTGTGATGGGTACTTGGTATGTCTTGACTTGATGGAAGCTTCCCCGACAACGGCGCCAGAAATCCTTCTTGCTAGGTCTTGAGCTTGTGTTGGTTTTCCTTGAAGAGGAAAGGGTGATGCAGCACAGTAGCGTAAGTATTTCCCTCAGTTTTTGAGAACCAAGGTATCAATCCAGTAGGAAGTTCCTTCAAAGTCCCACGCACCTACACAAACAAACAAAGAACTCGCAACCAACACAATAAAGGGGTTGTCAATCCCTTCACGGCCACTTGCGAAAGTGAGATCTGATAGAGATAATATGATAAGATAAATATATTTTTGGTATTTTATAATATAGATGCAAAAAGGTAAAGATGCAGATAAAAGTAGATTGAAAGCTTATATGATAAAAGATAGACCCGGGGGCCATAGGTTTCACTAGTGGCTTCTCTCAAGATAGCATAAGTATTACGGTGCGTGAACAAATTACTGTCGAGCAATTGATAGAAAAGCGAATAATTATGAGATTATCTAGGCATGATCATGTATATAGGCATCATGTCCGTGACAAGTAGACCGACTCCTGCCTGCATCTACTACTATTACTCCACACATCGACCGCTATCCAGCATGCATCTAGAGTATTAAGTTCATAAAGAACAGAGTAACACATTAAGAAAGATGACATGATGTAGAGGGATAAACTCATGCAACATGATATAAACCCCATCTTTTTAACCTCGATGGCAACAATACAATACGTGCCTTGCAACCCTTTCTGTCACTGGATAAGGACACCGCAAGATTGAACCCAAAGCTAAGCACTTCTCCCATGGCAAGAAAGATCAATCTAGTAGGCCAAACCAAACTGATAATTCGAAGAGACTTGCAAAGATAACTCAATCATACATAAAAGAATTCAGAAGAGATTCAAATATTTCTCATAGATAAACTTGATCATAAACCCACAATTCATCGGATCTCAACAAACACACCACAAAAAGAGTTTACATCGAATAGATCTCCACGAGAGAGGGGAGAACATTGTATTGAGATCCAAAAAGAGAGAAGAAGCCATCTAGCTAATAACTATGGACCCGAAGGTCTGTGGTAAACTACTCACAACTCATCGGAAGGGCTATGGTGTTGATGTAGAGGCCCTCCGTGATCGATTCCCCCTCCGGCGGAACACCGGCGAAGGCTCCAAGATGGGATCTCGCGGATACAGAAGGTTACGGCGGTGGAAATTGTTTTTCGGTGGCTCCCTGGATGGTTTCGGGGTACATAGGTATATATAGGAGGAAGAAGTAGGTCGGTGGCCGCTCGTGGGGCCCAGGAGACAGGGGGCGCGCCCACCAGGGAAGAGCGCGCCCTCCACCCTCATGGCCTCCTCGATCGCTTCTTGACGTGCACTCCAAGTCCTCTGGATCACGTTTGTTCCAAAAATCACGTTCCCGAAGGTTTTATTCCGTTTGGACTCCGTTTGATATTCCTTTTCTTCGAAATACTGAAATAGGCAAAAAAACAGCAATACGGGATGGGCCTCCGGTTAGTAGGTTAGTCCCAAAAATGATATAAATGTGTAAAATAAAGCCCATAAACATCCAAAAGGGGTAATATAATAGCATGGAACAATAAAAAATTATAGATACGTTGCAGACGTATCAGGCGCCCATTGCCCTTTCCTACTCCCTCTCTCTTTCCCTCTTTCTTCTCTCCTACTCCGGAAGGGAAAAGGGGAATCCTACTAGGACTTGGGAGTCCTAGTAGGGCTCCCCACACTTGGCGCGCCCCCTCTAGGGCCGGCCTCCTCCTCCTCCCTCCTTTATATACGTGGGCAGGGGACACCTCAAAGGCACAACAGACAATTTCTTAGCCATGTGTGGTGCCCCCTCCACAGTTACACACCTCAGTCATATCGTTGTAGTGCTTAGGAGAAGCCCTGCGCCGGTAGCTTCATCATCACCGTCATCACGCCGTTGTGCTGACGAAGCTCTCCCTCGACACTCTGCTGGATCGTGAGTTCATGGGACGTCATCGAGCCAAACGTGTGCAGATCGCGGAGGTGCCGTACTTTCGGTGCTAGGATCGGTCAATCGTGAAGACGTACGACTACATCAACCGCGTTATCATAACGCTTCCGCTTATGGTCTACGTGTTGGGAAACGTAGTAATTTCAAAAAAAAATCCTACGCACACGCAAGATCATGGTGCTTCATAGCAACGAGAGGGGATAGTATTGTCCACGTACCCTCGTAGACCGAAAGTGGAAGCGTTATGACAACGCGGTTGATGTAGTCGTACGTCTTCACGATCGACCAATCCTAGTACCGAACGTACGACACCTCCGCGATTTGCACACGTTCAGCTCGGCGACGTCCCGCGAACTCACGATCCAGTAGAGCTTCGAGGGAGAGCTTCGTCAGCACGATGGCGTGATGACGGTGATGATGAAGCTACTAGCGCAGGGCTTTGCCTAAGCACTACGACGATATGACCGAGGTTGAATATGGTGGAGGGGGCACCGCACATGGCTTGGAACAATCAACTTGTGTGTTCTAGGGTGCCCCCTGCCCCTGTATATAAAGGAGCAAGGGGGGAGGGCGGCCGGCCCTTGGTGCGCCCAAGGAGAGGAGGAATCCTCCTCCTAGTAGGAGTAGGATTCATCCTTTCCTAGTCCTACTAGGAAGGGGGAAGGGGGAAGGAAGGAGAGGGAGAGAGGGAGGAAAGAGGGGGCGCCGCCCCCCTCCTTGTCCAATTCGGACTCCCAAGGGGGGGGGCGGCCAGTATAACAACATACGTTGTTCCCTTTGTCATCGGTATGTTACGTGCCCGAGATTCGATCGTCGGTATCTCAATACCTAGTTCAATCTCGTTAACGGCAAGTCTCTTTACTCGTTCTGTAATGCATCATCCCGCAACTAACTCATTAGTCACATTGCTTGCAAGGCTTATAGTGATCTGCATTACCGAGAGGGCCCAGAGATACCTCTCCGACAATCGGAGTGACAAATCCTAATCTTGATATATGCCAACTCAACAAACACCATCGGAGACACCTGTAGAGCACCTTTATAATCACCCAGTTACGTTGTGACATTTGGTAGCACAAAAAGTGTTCCTCCGGTATTCGGGAGTTGCATAATCTCATAGTCATAGGAAGATGTATAAGTCATGAAGAAAGCAATAGCAATATACTAAACAATCAAGTGCTAAGCTAACGAAATGGGTCAAGTCAATCACATCATTCTCTAATTATGTGATCCCATTAATCAAATGACAACTCATGTCTATGGCTAGGAAACATAACCATCTTTGATTCAACGAGCTAGTCAAGTAGAGGCAAACTAGTGACACTCTGTTTGTCTATATATTCACACATGTATCAAGTTTCCGGTTAATACAATTCTAGCATGAATAATAAACATTTATCATGATATAAGGAAATATAAATAACAACTTTATTATTGCCTCTAGGGAATATTTCCTTCAGTCTCCCACTTGCACTAGAGTCAATAATCTAGATTACATAGTAATGATTCTAACACCCATGGAGTCTTGGTGCTGATCATGTGTTGCTCGTGAGAGAGGCTTAGTCAACGGGTCTGCAACATTCAGATCCGTATGTATCTTGCAAATCTCCATGTCTCCCTCCTTGCCTTGATCGCGGATGGAATTGAAGCGTCCCTTGATGTGCTTGGTTCTCTTGTGAAATCTGGATTCCTTTGCCAAGGCAATTGCACCAGTATTGTCACAAAAGATTTTCATTGGACCCGATGCACTAGGTATGACACCTAGATCGGATATGAACTCCTTCATCCAGACTCCTTCATTTGCTGCTTCCGAAGCAGCTATGTACTCCGCTTCACATGTAGATCCCGCCACTACGCTTTGCTTAGAACTGCACCAACTGACAGCTCCACCGTTCAATATAAACACGTATCCGGTTTGTGACTTAGAGTCATCTGGATCAGTGTCAAAGCTTGCATCGACGTAACCATTTACGATGAGCTCTTTATCACCTCCATAAACGAGAAACATATCCTTAGTCCTTTTCAGGTATTTTAGGATGTTCTTGACCACTGTCCAGTGATCCACTCCTGGATTACTTTGGTACCTCCCTACCAAACTTATAGCAAGGCACAGATCAGGTCTGGTACACAACATTGCATACATGATAGAGTCTATGGTCTGCAGTGGTCGGGCATTGAGTCTGACTCAACTTCACACCTTGTAACACAGGCAAGAACCCTTTCTTTGCTTGATCCATTTTGAACTTCTTCAAAACTTTGTCAAGGTATGTGCTCTGTGAAGTCCAATTAAGCATCTTGATCTATCTCTATAGATCTTAATGCCCAATATATAAGCAGCTTCACTAAGGTCTTTCATTGAAAAACTCTTATTCAAGTATCCTTTTATGCTATTCAGAAATTCTATATCATTTCCAATCAATAATATGTCATCCACACATAATATTAGAAATGCTATAGAGCTCCCACTCACTTTCTGGTAAATACAGGCTTCTACAAAAGTCTGTATAAAACCATATGCTTTGATCACACTATCAAAACGTTTATTCCAACTCCGAGATGCTTGCACCAGTCCATAAATGGATCGCTGGAGCTTGCACACTTTGTTAGCATCCTTTGGATCGATAAAACCTTCAGGTCGCATCATATACAACTCTTCTTCCAGAAATCCATTCAGGAATGCAGTCTTTAAATCCATTTGCCAAATTTCATAATCATAAAATGCAGCAATTGCTAACATGATTCGGACGGACTTAAGCATCGCTACGGGTGAGAAGGTCTCATCGTAGTCAACTCCTTGAACTTGTCGAAAACCTTTTGCAACAAGTCGAGCTTTGTAGACAGTAACATTACCATCAGCGTCAGTCTTCTTCTTGAAGATCCATTTATTCTCGATGGCTTGCCGATCATCGGGCAAGTCAACCAAAGTCCACACTTTGTTCTCATACATGGATCCCATCTCAGATTTCATGTCCACAAGCCATTTTGCAGAATCTGGGCTCATCATCGCTTCCTCATAGTTCGTAGGTTCGCCATGGTCAAGTAACATGACCTCTAGAACAGGATTACCGTACCACTCTGGTGTGGATCTTACTCTGGTTGACCTATGAGGTTCGGTAGTAACTTGATCTGAAGTTACATGATCATCATCATTAGCTTCCTCACTAATTGGTGAAGGAGTCACATGAACTGATTTCTGTGATGAACTACTTTCCAATAAGGGAGCAGGTACAGTTACCACATCAAGTTCTACTTTCCTCCCACTCACTTCTTTCGAGAGAAACGCCTTCTCTAGAAAGGATCCATTCTTAGCAACGAATGTCTTGCCTTTGGATCTGTGATAGAAGGTGTACCCAACAGTCTCCTTTGGGTATCCTATGAAGACACATTTCTCCGATTTGGGTTCGAGCTTATCAGGTTGAAGCTTTTTCACATAAGCATCACATCCCCAAACTTTAAGAAACGACAACTTTGGTTTCTTGCCAAACCACAGTTCATAAGGTGTCGTCTCAACGGATTTAGATGGTGCCCTACTTAACGTGAATGCACCCGTCTCTAAAGCATAACCCCAAAACGATAGCGGTAAATTAGTAAGAGACATCATAGATCGCACCATATCTAGTAAAGTACGATTACGACGTTCGGACACACCATTACGCTGTGGTGTTCCGGGTGGCGTAAGTTGCGAAACTATTCCGCATTGTTTCAAATGAAGACCAAACTCATAACTCAAATATTCTCCTCCATGATCAGATCGTAGAAACTTTATTTTCTTGTTACGATGATTTTCCACTTCACTCTTAAATTCTTTGAAATTTTCAAATGTTTCAGACTTATGTTTCATCAAGTAGATATACCCATATCCGCTCAAATCATCTGTGATGGTGAGAAAATAACGATATCCGCCGCGAGCCTCAACATTCATCGGACCACACACATCAGTATGTATGATTTCCAACAAATCTGTTGCTCGCTCCATTGTTCCGGAGAACGGAGTTGTAGTCATCTTGCCCATGAGGCATGGTTCGCAAGTACCAAGTGATTCATAATCAAGTGATTCCAAAAGTCCATCAGAATGGAGTTTCTTCATGCGCTTTACACCAATATGACCTAAACGGTAGTGGCACAAATAAGTTGCACTATCATTATCAACTCTGCATCTTTTGGCTTCAATATTATGAATATGTGTATCACTACTATCGAGATTCAATATAAATAGACCACTCTTTAAGGGTGCATGACCATAAAAGATATTACACATATAAATAGAACAACCATTATTCTCTGATTTAAATGAATAATCATCTCACATCAAACAAGATCCAGATATAATGGTCATGCTCAACGTTGGCACCAAATAACAATTATTCAGGTCTAAAACTAATCCCGAAGGTAGATGTAGAGGTAGCATGCCGACCATGATCACATCGACTTTGGAACCATTTCCCACGCGCATCGTCACGTCGTCCTTAGCCAATCTTCGCTTAATCCGTAGTCCCTGTTTTGAGTTGCAAATATTAGCAACAGAACCAGTATCAAATACCCAGGTGCTAATGCGAGCATTAGTAAGGTACACATCAATAACATGTATATCACATATACCTTTGTTCACCTTGCCATCCTTCTTATCCGCCAAATACTTGGGGCAGTTCCGCTTCCAGTGACCAGTCCCTTTGCAGTAGAAGCACTCAGTCTCAGGCTTAGGTCCAGACTTGGGTTTCTTCACTTGAGCAGCAACTTGCTTGCTGTTCTTCTTGAAGTTCCCCTTCTTACCTTTACCCTTTTTCTTGAAACTGGTGGTCTTGTTGACCATCAACACTTGATGCTCCTTCTTGATTTCTACCTCCGTAGCCTTTAGCATCGCGAAGAGCTTGGGAATTGTCTTATCCATCCCTTGCATGTTATAGTTCATCACGAAGCTCTTGTAGCTTGGTGGCAGTGATTGAAGAATTCTGTCAATGACACTATCATCCGGAAGATTAACTCCCAGTTGAATCAAGTGATTGTTATACCTAGACATTTTGAGTATATGCTCACTGATAGAACTATTCTCCTCCATCTTGCAGCTGTAGAACTTATTGGAGACTTCATATCTCTCAATCCGGGCATTTTCTTGAAATATTAACTTCAACTCCTGGAACATCTCATATGCTCCATGACATTCAAAACGTCATTCAAGCCTGGTTCTAAGCCGTAAAGCATGGCACACTAAACTATCGAGTAGTCATCAGCTTTGCTCTGCCAGACGTTCATAACATCTGGCGTTGCTCCTGCAGCGGGTTTGGCACCTAGCGGTGCTTCCAGGACGTAATTCTTCTGTGCAACAATGAGGATAATCCTCAAGTTACGGACCCAGTCCGTGTAGTTGCTACCATCATCTTTCAACTTAGCTTTCTCTAGGAATGCATTAAAATTCAACGAAACAACAACACGGGCCATCTATTTACAACAACATAGACATGCAAAATACTATCAGGTACTAAGTTCATGATAAATTAAAGTTCAATTAATCAAATTACTTAAGAACTCCCACTTAGATAGACATCCCTCTAATCATCTAAGTGATCACGTGATCCATATCAACTAAACCATGTCCGATCATCATGTGAGATGGAGTAGTTTTCAATGGTGAACATCACTAGGTTGATCATATCTACTATATGATTCACGCTCCACCTTTCGGTCTCAATGTTCTGAGGCCATATCTGCATATGCTAGGCTCGTCAAGTTTAACCCGAGTATTCTGCGTGTGCAAAACTGGCTTGCACCCGTTGTATGTGAACGTAGAGCTTATCTCACCCGATCATCACGTGGTGTCTCGGCACGACGAACTTTCGCAACGGTGCATACTCAGCGAGAACACTTGTACCTTGAAATTTAGTGAGAGATCATCTTATAATGCTACCGTCGATCTAAGCAAAATAAGATGCATAAAGGATAAACATCACATGCAATCAATATAAGTGATATGATATGGCCATCATCATCTTGTGCCTTTGATCTCCATCTCCAAAGCACCGTCATGATCACCATCGTCACCGGCGCGACACCTTGATCTCCATCGTAGCATCGTTGTCGTCTCGGCAACTATTGCTTCTACCACTATCGCTACCGCTTAGTGATAAAGTAAAGCAATTACATGGCGATTGCATTTCATACAATAAAGCGACAACCACGTGGCTCCTGCCAGTTGCCGATAACTTTGTTACAAAACATGGTCATCTCATACAATAAAATATAGCACCATGTCTTGACCATATCACATCACAACATTGAAGGAAATATGCCCTAGAGGCAATAGTAAAGTTATTATTTATTTCCTTATTTCATGATAAATGTTTATTATTCATGCTAGAATTGTATTAACCGGAAACTTGATACATGTGTGAATACATAGACAAAACAGAGTGTCCCTAGTATGCCTCTACTTGACTAGCTTGTTTATCAAAGATGGTTATGTTTCCTGACCATAGACATGTGTTGTCATTTGATGAACGGGATCACATCACTAGGAGAATGATGTGATGGACAAGACCCATTCGTTAGCTTAGCACTATGATCGTTTAGTTTATTGCTATTTCTTTCTTCATGACTTATACATGTTCCTATGAATATGAGATTATGCAACTCCCGAATACCGGAGGAACACTTTGTGTGCTACCAAACGTCACAATGTAACTGGGTGATTATAAAGGTGCTCTACAGGTGTCTCCGATGGTACTTGTTGAGTTGGCAAAGATCGAGACTAGGATTTGTCACTCCGATTGTCGGAGAGGTATCTCTGGGCCCTCTCGGTAATGCACATCACTATAAGCCTTGCAAGCAATGTGACTAATGAGTTAGTTGCGGGATGATGCATTAAGGAACGAGTAAAGAGACTTGCCGGTAACGAGATTGAGCTAGGTATTGAGATACCGACGATCAAATCTCGGGCAAGTAACATACCGATGACAAAGGGAACAACATATGTTGTTATGCGGTTTGACCGATAAAGATCTTCGTAGAATATGTAGGAACCAATATGAGCATCCAGGTTCCGCTATTGGTTATTGACCGGAGACATGTCTCAGTCATGTCTACATAGTTCTCGAACCCGTAGGGTCCGCACGCTTAAAGTTCTGTGACGATCGGTATTATGAGTTTATGTGATTTGATGTACCGAAGGTAGTTTGGAGTCCCGGATGAGATCGGGGACATGACGAGGAGTCTCAAAATGGGCGAGACATAAAGATCGATATATTGTAAGTCTATATTCGGACATCGGAAAGGTTCCGAGTGATTCGGGTATTTTTCGGAGTACCGTGGAATTACGGGAATTCGTCCGGGGAGTCAATGGGCCTTAATGGGCCTTAGTGGGAAGGAGAGGCAGCAGCTAGGAGGTGGTGCGCGCCCCTCCCAAGCCCAGTCCGAATTGGACAAGGTGTTTGGGGCGCGGCCCCCTCTCCCTTCCTTCTCCACTCCCCCTCCTTTCCCCCTTCTCCTAGTTGGACTAGGAAAGAAGGAAACCTACTCCTACTAGGAGTAGGAATCCTACTCCCTTGGCGTGGCCCTCCTAGGGCCGGCCTCCTCCTCCCGCCCTCCTTTATATACGGGGGCAGGGGGCACCCCAAAGACACAACAATTGATCATTGATCTCTTAGCCGTGTGCGGTGCCCCCCTCCACCATAATCCACCTCGGTCATATCGTAGCGGTGCTTAGGCGAAGCCCTGCGTCGGTAGCTTCATCATCATCGTCATCACGCCGTCGTGCTGACGAAGCTCTTCCCGGAAGCTCTACTGGATCGTGAGTTCGCGGGACGTCACCGAGCTGAACGTGTGCTGAACGCGGAGGTGCCGTACGTTCGGTGTTGAGGATCGGTCGATCATGAAGACGTACGATTACATCAACCACGTTGTTATAACGCTTCCGCTTACAGTCTACGAGGGTACGTGATGACACTCTCCCCTCTTGTTGCTATGCATCACCATGATCTTGCGTGAGCGTAGGCAAATTTTTGAAATTACTACGTTCCCCAACAGTGGTATCAGAGCCAGGTTATTGCGTAGATGTTATATGCACGAGTAGAACACAAGTGAGTTGTGAGCGATACAAGTCATACTACTTACCAGCATGTCATACTTTGGTTCGGCGGTATTGTTGGATGAAGCGGCCCGGACCGACATTACGCGTATGCTTACGCAAGACTGGTTCTACCGACGTGCTTTGCACACAGGTGGCTGGCGGGTGTCAGTTTCTCCAACTTTAGTTGAACCGAGTGTGACTACGCCCGGTCCTTGAGAAGGTTAAAACAACACTAACTTGACGAACTATCATTGTGGTGCTGATGCGTAGGTAAGAACGGTTCTTGCTCAGCCCGTAGCAGCCACGTAAAACTTGCAACAACAAAGTAGAGGACGTCTAACTTGTTTTTGCAGGGCTCGTTGTGATGTGATATGGTCAAGACATGATGCTATATTTTATTGTATGAGATGATCATGTTTTGTAACGGAGTTATCGGCAATTGGCAGGAGCCATATGGTTGTCGCTTTATTGTATGCAATGCAATCGCCCTGTAATTGCTTTACTTTATCACTAAGCGGTAGCGATAGTCGTAGAAGCAATAGTTGGCGAGATGACAATGATGCTATGATGAAGATCAAGGTGTCGCGCCAGTGACGATGGTGATCATGACAGTGCTTTGGAGATGGAGATCAAAGGCACAAGATGATGATGGCCATATCATATCACTTATATTGATTGCATGTGATGTTTATCCTTTATGCATCTTATTCTGCTTTGATTGACGGTAGCATTATAAGATGATCTCTCACTAAATTTCAAGGTAAAAGTGTTCTCCCTGAGTATGCACCGTTGCCAAAGTTCATCGTGCCAAGACACCACGTGATGATCGGGTGTGATAAGCTCAACGTTCATCTACAACGGGTGTAAGACAGTTTTGCACACGCAGAATACTTGGGTTAAACTTGACGAGCCTAGCATATGCAGATATGGCCTCGGAACACTGAGACCGAAAGGCCGAGCATGAATCATATAGTAGATTTGATCAACATAGTGATGTTCACCATTGAAAACTACTCCATCTCACGTGATGATCGGACATGGTTTAGTTGATTTGGATCACGCGATCACTTAGATGATTAGAGGGATGTCTATCTAAGTGGGAGGTCTTAAGTAATATGATTAATTGAACTTTCATTTATCATGATCTTAGTCCTGGTAGTATTAGCATATCTATGTTGTAGATCAATAGCTCGCGTTTAGCTCCCCTGTTTTATTTTTAATATGTTCCTAGAGAAAAATAAGTTGAAAGATGTTAGTAGCAAAGATGCAGACTAGCTCCATGATCTGAGGATTATCCTCATTGTTGCACAGAAGTATTATGTCCTTGATGCACCGCTAGGTGACAGAACTATTGCAGGAGCAAATGCAGACATTATGAACGTTTTGACAAAAGCTCGGTATGATGACTACTTGATAGTTTAGTGCACCATGCTTTACGGCTTAGAACCGGGACTTCAAAAATGTTTTGAACGCTGCGGAGCATATAAGATGTTCCAAGAGTTGAAATTGGTATTTCATACTCATGCCCGTGTCGAGAGGTATGAGACCTCTGACATTACTTTGCCTACAAGATGGAGGAGAATAGCTCAACCAGTAAGCATGCGCTCAGATTGTCTGAGTACTACAATCACTTGAATCAAGTGGGAGTTAATCTTCCAGATAAGATAGTGATTGACAAAGTTCTCTAGTCACTATCACCAAGTTACTTGAACTTCGTGATGAACTATAATATGCAAGGGATAACGGAAACGATTCCCAAGCTCTTCGTGATGCTGAAATCGACGAAGGTAGAAATCAAGAAAAGCATCAAGCGTTGATGGTTGACAAGACCACTAGTTTCAAGAAAAGGGCAAAGGGAAGAAGGGGAACTTCAAGAAGAACGGCAAGCAAGTTGCTGCTCAAGTGAAGAAGCCCAAGTCTGGACCTAAGCCTGAGACTAAGTGCTTCTACTGCAAAAGGACTGGTCACTGGAAGCGGAACTGCCCCAAGTATTTGGCGGATAAGAAGGATGGCAAAGTGAACAAAGGTATATTTGATATACATGTTACTGATGTGTACTTTACTAGTGTTTATAGCAACCCCCCAGTATTTGATACTAGTTAAGTTGCTAAGATTAGTGACTCGAAACGGGAGTTGCAGAATGAACATAGAGTAGTTAAGGGTGAAGTGACGATGTGTGTTGGAAGTGGTTCGAAGATTAAATATGATCATCATCACACACTCCCTATACTTTCGGGATTAGTGTTGAACATAAATAAGTGTTATTTGGTGTTTGCGTTGAGCATGAATATGATTTGATCATGTTTATTGCAATACGGTTATTCATTTAAGTCAGAGAAACATTGTTGTTCCGTTTACATGAATAAAACCTTCTATGGTCATACACCCAATGAAAATGGTTTGTTGGATCTCGATCGTAGTGATACACATATTCATAATATTGAAGCCAAAAGATGCAAAGTTAATAATGATAGTGCAACTTATTTGTGGCACTGCCGTTTAGGTCATATTGGTGTAAAGCGCATGAAGAAAATCCATGCTGATGGGCTTTTGGAATCACTTGATGCTTGCGAACCATGCCTCATGGGCAAGATGACTAAGACTCCGTTCTCCGGAACAATGTAGCGAGCAACTAACTTATTGGAAATAATACATACTGATGTATGCGATCCGATGAGTGTTGAGGCTCGCGGCGGGTATCGTTATTTTCTGACCTTCACAGATGATTTGAGCAGATATGGGTATATCTACTTGATGAAACATAAATCTGAAACATTTGAAAAGTTCAAAGAATTTCAGAGTGAAGTGGAAAATCATCATAACAAGAAAATAAAATTTCTATGATCTGATCGTGGAAGAGAATATTTGAGTTACGAGTTTGGTCTTCATTTGAAACAACGCGGAATAGTTTCGCAACTCACGCCACCTGGAACACCACAGCGTAATGGTGTGTCCGAACATCGTAACCGTACTTTATTAGATATGGTGCAATTTATGATATCTCTTACCGATTTACCACTATTGTTTTGGGGTTATGCATTAGAGACAACTTCAATCACGTTAAACAGGGCACCATCTAAATCCGTTGAGATGACACCTTATGAACTATGGTTTGGCAAGAAACCAAAGTTGTCGTTTCTTAAAAGTTTGGGGATGCGATGCTTATGTGAAAAAGCTTCAACCTGATAAGCTCGAACCCAAATTGGAGAAATGTGTCTTCATAGGATACCCAAAAGGAGACTGTTGGGTACACCTTCTATCACAGATCCGAAGGCAAGACATTTGTTGCTAAGAATGGATCCTTTCTAGAGAAGGAGTTTCTCTCGAAAGAAGTGAGTGGGAGGAAAGTAGAACTTGATGAGGTAACTTTACCTGCTCCCTTATTGGAAAGTAGTTCATCACAAAAATCTGTTCCTGTGACTTCTACACCAATTAGTGAGGAAGCTAATGATGATGATCATGTAACTTCAGATCAAGTTACTACCGAACCTTGTAGGTCAACCAGAGTAAGATCCGCACCAGAGTGGTACGGTTCTGGAGGTCATGTTACTTGACTATGACGAACCTACGAACTATGAGGAAGCGATGATGAGCCCAGATTCCGCGAAATGGCTTGAGGCCATGAAATCTGAGATAGGTTCCATGTATGAGAACAAAGTGTGGACTTTGGTTGACTTGCCCGATGATTGGCAGGCCATAGAAAATAAATGGATCTTCAAGAGGAAGACGGACGCTGATAGTAGTGTTACTATCTACAAAGCTAGACTTGTCAAAAATGGTTTTGACAAAGTTCAAGGTGTTGACTACGATGGGATTTTCTCACTCGTAGCGATGCTTAAGTCTGTCCAAATCATGTTAGCAAATTGCCATATTTTATGAAATCTGGCAAATTGATGTCAAAACTACATTCCTTAATGGATTTCTTAAAGAATAGTTGTATATGATGCAACTAGAAGGTTTTGTCGATCCTAAGGGTGCTAACAAAATGTGCAAGCTCCAGCGATCCATCTATGGACTGGTGCAAGCATCTCGGAGTTGGAATATACCCTTTGATGAGTTGATCAAAGCATATAGTTTCATACAGACTTGCGGTAAAGCCTGTATTTATAAGAAAGTGAGTGGGCGCACTACAACATTTCTGATAAATATATGTGAATGACATATTGTTGATCGGAAATAATGTAGAATTTTCCGCAAAGCATAAAGGAGTATTTGAAAGGAGTTTTCAAAGAAAGACCTCGGTGAAGCTGCTTACATATTGAGCATCAAGATCTATAGAGATAGATCAAGACGCTTGATATGTTTTTTCAATGAGTACATACCTTGACAAGATTTTGAAGTAGTTCAAAATGGAACAGTCAAAGAAAGAGTTATTGCCTGTGTTACAAGGTGTGAAATTGAGTAAGACTCAAAGCCTGACCATAGCAGAAGATAGAAAGAGAATGAAAGTCATTCCCTATGCCTCAGCCATAGGTTCTATAAAGTATGCCATGCTGTGTACCAGATCTATTGTATACCCTACACTGAATTTGGCAAGGGAGTACAATTTTGATCTAGGAGTAGATCATTGGACAGCGGTCAAAATTATCCTTAGAAGAGTAAGGATATATTCTTGGTTATGGGGGTGATAAAGAGTTCGTCGTAAAGAGTTACGTCGATGCAAGCATTGACACCGATCTGGATGACTCTAAGTCACAATCCGGACACATATTGAAAGTGGGATCAATTAGCTAGAGTAGCTCCGTGCAGAGCATTGTAGACATAGAAATTTGCAAAATACATACGGATCTGAATGTGGCAGACCCGTTGACTAAATTTCTCTCACAAGCAAAACATGATCACACCATACTACTCTTTGGGTGTTAATCACATAGCGATGTGAACTAGATTATTGACTCTAGTAAACCCTTTGGGTGTTGGTTACATGACGATGTGAACTATGGGTGTTAATCACATGGTGATGTGAACTATTGATGTTAAATCACATGGCGATGTGATCTAGATTATTGACTCTAGTGCAAGTGGTAGACTGAAGGAAATATGCTCTAGAGGCAATAGTAAAGTTATTATTTATTTCCTTATTTCATGATAAATGTTTATTATTCATGCTAGAATTGTATTAACCGGAAACTTGATACATGTGTGAATACATAGACAAAACAGACTGTCCCTAGTATGCCTCTACTTGACTAGCTTGTTTATCAAAGATGGTTATGTTTCCTGACCATAGACATGTGTTGGCATTTGATGAACGGGATCACATCATTAGGAGAATGATGTGATGGACAAGACCCATTCGTTAGCTTAGCACTATGATCGTTTAGTTTATTGCTATTGCTTTTTTCATGACTTATACATGTTCCTATGACTATGAGATTATGCAACTCCCGAATACCGAAGGAACACTTTGTGTGCTACCAAACGTCACAACTTAACTGGGTGATTATAAAGGTGCTCTACAGGTGTCTCCGATGGTACTTGTTGAGTTGACATAGATCGAGACTAGGATTTGTCACTCCGATTGTCGGAGAGGTATCTCTGGGCCCTCTCGGTA
The DNA here is from genome assembly GCF_018294505.1 of Triticum aestivum. NCBI lineage: Eukaryota > Viridiplantae > Streptophyta > Magnoliopsida > Poales > Poaceae > Triticum > Triticum aestivum. The sequence goes on from NC_057802.1 coordinate 144,455,907, forward strand.
ATGCACATCACTATAAGCCTTGCAGGCAATGTGACTAATGAGTTAGTTACGGGATGATGCATTACGGAACGAGTAAAGAGACTTGCCGGTAATGAGATTGAGCTAGGTATTGAGATACCAACGATCAAATCTCGGGCAAGTAACATACCGATGACAAAGGGAACAATGTATGTTGATATGCGGTTTGACCGATAAAGATCTTCGTAGAATATGTAGGAACCAATATGAGCATCTAGGTTTCGCTATTTGTTATTGACCGGAGACATGTCTCGGTCATGTCTACATAGTTCTCGAACCCGTAGGGTCCGCACGCTTAAAGTTCTATGACGATCGGTATTATGAGTTTATGTGATTTGATGTACCGAAGGTAATTCGGAGTCCCGGATGAGATAGGGGACATGACGAGGAGTCTCAAAATGCTCGAGACGTAAAGATCGATATATTGGAAGGCTATATTCGGACATCGAAAAGGTTCCGAGTGATTCGTGTATTTTTCGGAGTACCAGGGAGTTACAGGAATTCGTCCGGGGAGTCAATGGGCCTTAATGGGCCTTAGTGGGAAGGAGAGGCAGCAGCCAGGAGGTGGCGCGCGCCCCTCCCAAGCCCAGTCCGAATTGGACTAGGGGTTTGGGGCGCGGCCCCCCTCTCCCTTCCTTCTCCCCTCCCCCTCCTTTCCCCTTCTCCTAGTTGGACTAGGAAAGAAGGAAACCTACTCCTACTAGGAGTAGGAATCCTACTCCCTTGGCACACCCCTCCTAGGGCCGGCCTCCTCCTCCCTCCCTCCTTTATATACGGGGGCAGGGGGCACCCCAAAGACACAACAATTGATCGTTGATCTCTTAGCCGTGTGCGGTGCTCCCCTCCACCATAATCCACCTCGGTTATATCGTAGCGGTGCTTAGGCGAAGCCCTGCGTAGGTAGCATCATCATCACCGTCACCATGCCGTCATGCTGACAAAGCTCTTCCCGGAAGCTCTACTGGATCGTGAGTTCGCGGGACGTCACCGAGCTGAACGTGTGCTGAACGCGGAGGTGCCGTACGTTCGGTGCTGAGGATCAGTCGATCGTGAAGACGTACGACTACATCAACCGCGTTGTTATAACGCTTCCGCTTATGGTGTACGAGGGTACATAGACGACACTCTCCCCTCTTGTTGCTATGCATCACCATGATCTTGCGTGAGCGTAGGCAAATTTTCGAAATTACTACGTTCCCCAACAAACATGCCCTGCAAAAACAAGTTAGACGTCCTCTACTTTGTTGTTGCAAGTTTTACGTGGCTGCTATGGGCTGAGCAAGAACCGTTCTTACCTACGCATCAAAACCACAACGATATTTCTTCAAGTATGTGTTGTTTTAACCTTCATAAGGACCGGGCGTAGCCACACTCGATTCAACTAAAGTTGGAGAAACTGACACCTGCCAGCCACCTGTGTGCGAAGCACGTCGGTAGAACCAGTCTCGTGTAAGCGTACGCGTAATGTCGGTCCGGGTCGCGTCATCCAACAATACCGTCGAATCAAAGTATGACATGCTGGTAAGCAGTATGACTAGTATCGCCCACAACTCACTTGTGTTCTACTCGTGCATATAACATCTACGCATAAACTTGGCCCGGATGCCACAGTTGGGGAACGTAGTAATTTCAAAAAAAATCCTACGCACACGCAAGATCATGGTGATGCATAGCAACGAGAGGGGAGAGTGTTGTCCACGTACCCTCGTAGACTGAAAGCGGAAGCGTTATGACAACGCGGTTGATGTAGTCGTACGTCTTCATGATCGACCGATCCTAGTACCGAACGTACGGCACCTCCGCGCGCTGCACACGTTCAGCTCGGTGACGTCCCATGAACTCACGATCCAGTAGAGCTTCGAGGGAGAGCTTCGTCAGCACGACGGCGTGATGACGGTGATGATGAAGCTACCGGCGTAGGGCTTCGCCTAAGCACTACGACGATATGACCGAGGTGGAATATGGTGGAGGGGGGCACCGCACACGGCTTGGAACAATCAACTTGTGTGTTCTAGGGTGCCTCCCTGCCCCCGTATATAAAGGAGCAAGGGGGGAGGCCGACCGGCCCTTGGTGCGCCCAAGGAGAGGAGGAATCCTCCTCCTAGTAGGAGTAGGATTCATCCTTTCCTAGTCCTACTAGGAAGGGGGAAGGGGGAAGGAAGGAGAGGGAGAGAGGGAGGAAAGAGGGGGTGCCGCCCCCCTCCTTGTCCAATTCGGACTCCCAAGGGCGGGGGCGCGGTCAGCGCTAGGCCCTCTCCTCTCTCTCCCACAAGGCCCATGTTGGCCCATTATATCCCCCGGGGGTTCCGATAACCCCCCCGCACTCCGATAAATATCCGGTGACCCCCGGAACTCATCCGGTGTCCGAATATAGTCGTCCAATATATCAATCTTTATGTCTCGACCATTTAGAGACTCCTCGTCATGTACGTGATCACATCCGGGACTCCGAACTATCTTCGGTACATCAAAATACATAAACTCATAATACCGATCATGACTGAACGTTAAGCGTGCGGACCCTACGGGTTTGAGAACTATGTAGACATGACCGAGACTCATCTCCGGTCAATAACCAATAGCAGAACCTGGATGCTCATATTGGTTCCTACATATTCTACGAAGATCTTTATCGGTCAAACCGCATAACAACATACGTTGTTCCCTTTGTCATCGGTATGTTACTTGCCCGAGATTCGATCGTCGGTATCTCAATACCTAGTTCAATCTCATTACCGGCAAGTCTCTTTACTCGTTCCGTAATGCATCATCCCGCAACTAACTCATTAGTCACATTGTTTGCAAGGCTTATAGTGATGTGCATTACAGAGAGGGCCCAGAGATACCTCTTCGACAATCGGAGTAACAAATCCTAATCTCGATCTATGCCAACTCAACAAACACCATCGAAGACACTTGTAGAGCACCTTTATAATCACCCAGTTATGTTGTGACGTTTGGTAGCACACAAAGTGTTCCTCCGGTATTCGGGAGTTGCATAATCTCATAGTCATAGGAACATGTATAAGTCATGAAGAAAGCAATAGCAATATACTAAACGATCAAGTGCTAAGCTAACGGAATGGGTCAAGTCAATCACATCATTCTCTAATGATGTGATCCTGTTAATCAAATGACAACTCATGTCTATGGCTAGGAAACATAACCATCTTTGATTCAACGAGCTAGTCAAGTAGAGGCAAACTAGTGACACTCTTAAGCGTAAAAAAAAACTAGTGACACTCTGTTTGTCTATATATTCACACATGTATCAAGTTTCTGGTTAATACAATTCTAGCATGAATAATAAACATTTATCATGATATAAGGAAATGTAATTAACAACTTTATTATTGCCTCTAGGGCATATTTGAAGGAAATATGCCCTAGAGGCAATAATAAAGTATTATATATTTCCTTATATCATGATAAATGTTTGTTATTCATGCTAGAATTGTATTAACCGGAAACATAATACATGTGTGAATATATAGACAAACAGAGTGTCACTAGTATGCCTCTACTTGACTAGCTCGTTAATCAAAGATGGTTATGTTTCCTAGCCATAGACATAAGTTGTCATTTGATTAACGAGATCACCTCATTAGGAGAATGACGTGATTGACTTGACCCATTCCGTTAGCTTAGCACTCGATCGTTGAGTATGTTGCTATTGCTTTCTTCATGACTTATACATGTTCCTATGACTATGAGATTATGCAACTCCCGTTTACCGGAGGAACACTTGTGTGCTACCAAACGTCACAACGTAAATGGGTGATTATAAAGGTTCTCTACAGGTGTCTCCAAAGGTACTTGTTGGGTTGGCGTATTTCGAGATTAGGATTTGTCACTCCAATTGTCGGAGAGGTATCTCTGGGCCCACTCGGTAATGCACATCACTATAAGCCTTGCAAGCATTGTGACTAATGAGTTAGTTGCGGGATGATGTATTACGGAACGAGTAAAGAGACTTGCCGATAAAGAGACTGAACTAGGTATCGAGATACCGACGATCGAATCTCGGGCAAGTAACATACCGATGACAAATGGAACAATGCATGTTGTTATGCGGTCTGACCGATAAAGATCTTCGTAGAATATGTGGGAGCCAATATGGGCATCCAGGTCCCGCTATTGGTTATTGACCGGAGACGTGTCTCGGTCATGTCTACATAGTTCTCGAACCCGTAGGGTCCGCACGCTTAACGTTACGATGACAGTTTTATTATGAGTTTATGTATGTTGATGTACCGAAGGAGTTCGGAGTCCCGGATGAGATTGGGGACATGACGAGGAGTCTCTAAATGGCCGAGACGTAAAGATCGATATATTGGACGACTATATTCGGACTTCGGAAAGGTTCCGAGTGATTCGGGTATTTTTCGGAGTACCGGAGAGTTACGGGAATTCGTATTGGGCCTTAATGGGCCATACGGGAAAGGAGAGAAAGACCCCAAAGGGTGGCCGCACCCCTCCCCATGGGCTAGTCCGAATTGGACTAGGGAGGGGGGGCGCACCCTTCCTTCTTTCTCCTTCCCACTTCCCTTCTCCTACTCCCACAAGGAAAGGAGGAGTCCTACTCCCGGTGGGAGTAGGACTCCCCCCTATGGCGCGCCTCTCCCCTTGGCCGGCTGCCTCCCCCTTGCTCCTTTATACACGGGGGCAGGGGGGCACCCCAGAGACACAACAATTGATCCTTGAGATCTCTTAGCCGTGTGCGGTGCCCCCCTCCACCATATTACACCTCGATAATACCGTTGCGGAGCTTAGGCGAAGCCCTGCGTCGGTGGAACATCATCATCGTCACCACGCCGTCGTGCTGACGAAACTCTCCCTCAACACTCGGCTGGATCGGAGTTCGAGGGACGTCATCGAGCTGAACGTGTGTAGAACTCGGAGGTGTCGTACGTTCGGTACTTGATCGGTCGGATCGTGAAGACGTACGACTACATCAACCGCGTTGTGATAACGCTTCCGCTGTCGGTCTAAGAGGGTACGTGGACAACACTCTCCCCTCTCGTTGCTATGCATCACCATGATCTTGCGTGTGCGTAGGAATTTTTTTGAAATTACTACGTTCCCCAACAATATTTCCTTCACTACACGTGGACTACACTCTCCCCTCTCGTTGCTATGCATCACCATGATCTTGCGTGTGCGTAAGAATTTTTTTGAAATTACTACGTTCGCCAACAGTGGCATCCGAGCTAGGTTTATGCGTAGATGTTATATGCACGAGTAAAACACAAGTGAGTTGTGGGCGATAATAGTCATACTGCTTACCATCATGTCATACTTTGATTCGGCGGTATTGTTGGATGAAGTGACTCGGACCAACATTATGCGTACGCTTACGCGAGACTGGTTCTACCGACGTGCTTCGCACACAGGTGGCTGGCGGGTGTCAGTTTCTCCAACTTTAGTTGAATAGAGTGTGGCTACGCCCGGTCCTTGTTGAAGGTTAAAACAACACATACTTGACGAAAAATCGTTGTGGTTTTGATGCGTAGGTAAGAACGGTTCTTGCTCAGCCCGTAGCAGCCACGTAAAACTTGCAACAACAAAGCAGAGGACGTCTAACTTGTTTTTGCAGGGCATGTTGTGATATGATATGGTCAAGTAGCGATGAGATATAAATTGTTGTATGAGATGATCATGTTTTTGAAATTATCGGCAACTGGCAGGAGCCTTATGGTTGTCTCTTTATTGCATAAGATGCAAGTGCCACGTAATTGCTTTACTTTATCGCTATGCGATAGCAATAGTTGCAAAAGCAATGGTTGGCGAGATGACCATATGACGACACGTTGATTGAGATCAAGATGGTAGAGATCATGGTGTCATGCCGGTGACGATAGAAATCATGAAGGTACTTTGGAGATGGAGATAAAAGGCACAAGATGATGATGGCCATATCATGTCACATATTTTGATTGCATGTGATGTTTATCTTTTATACATCTTATTTTGCTTGGTTCGGCAGTAGCTTTATAAGATGATCCCTTACTAAAATTTCAAGGTATAAGTGTTCTCCCTAAGTATGCACCGCTGCGACAGTTCTTCGTGCTGAGACACCACGTGATGATCGGGTGTGATAAGCTCTACGTTCACATACAACGGGTGCAAGCCAGTTTTGCACATGCAGAATACTCGGGTTAAACTTGACGAGCCTAGCATATGCAGATATGGCCTCGGAACACTGGAGACCGAAAGGTCGAACGTGAATCATATAGTATATATGATCAACATAGTGATGTTCACCATTGAAAACTACTCCATCTCACGTGATGATCGGACATGCTTTAGTTGATACGGATCACGTGATCATTTAGATGACTCGAGGGATATCTATCTAAGTGGGAGTTCTTAAGTAATTTGATTAATTGAACTTAAATTTATCATGAACTTAGTCCTGATAGTATTTGCATATCTGTGTTGTAGATCAATAGCTCGCAAATAGCTTCCCCATTTTATTTTTGATATGTTCCTAGAGAAAAACTATGTTGAAAGATGATAGTAGCAATGATAGGGACTAGGTCCGTGATCTGAGGATTATCCTCATTGCTGCACAGAAGAATTATGTCCTTGATGCACCGCTAGGTGACGGACCTATTGCAGGAGCAGATGCAGACGTTATGAATGTTTGGCAAAGCTCGGTATGATGACTACTTGATAGTTTAGTGCACCATGCTTTACGGCTTAGAACCAGGACTTCAAAAACGTTTTGAATGCCACGGAACATATAAGATGTTCCAAGAGTTGAAATTGGTATTTCATACTCATGCCCGTGTCAAGAGGTATGAGACCTCTCACAGTACTTTGCCTACAAGATGGAGGAGAATAGCTCAACCAGTGAGCATGTGCTCAGATTGTCTGGGTACTACAATTGCTTGAATCAAGTGGGAGTTAATCTTCCAGATAAGATAGTAATTGACAAAGTTCTCTAGCCACTATCACCAAGTTACTAGAACTTCGTGATGAACTATAATATGCAAGGGATAACGGAAACGATTCCCAAGCTCTTCGCGATGCTGAAATCGACGAAAGTAGAAATTAAGAAAAAGCATCAAGTGTTGATGGTTGACAAGACCACTAGTTTCAAGTAAAAGGGCAAGAGAAAGAAAGGGAACTTCAAGAAGAATGGCAAGCAAGTTGCCACTCCCATGAAGAAGCCCAAAGCTAGACCCAAGCCTGAAACTCAGTGCTTCTACTGCAAAGGAAATGGTCACTGGAATTGGAACTGCCCTAGATACTTGGCGGATAAGAAGGATGGCATAGTGAACAAAGGTATATTGGATATACATGTTATTGATGTGTACTTTACTAGTGTTTATAGCAACCCCTCAGTATTTGAAACTAGTTCAGTTGCTAAGAGTAGTAACTCGAAACGGGAGTTGCAAAATAAACATAGACTAGTTAAGGGTGAGGTGATGATGTGTGTTGGAAGTGATTCTAAGGTTGATAAGATAACCATCGCAAACTCCCTTTACCTTCGGGGTTAGTGTTGAACCTAAAATAAATGTTATTTGGTGTTTGCATTGAGCATGAATATGATTGGATCATGTTTATTGCAATTCGGTTATTCATTTAAGTCAAAGAATAATTGTTGTTCTATTTACATGAATAAAACCTTCCATGGTCATACACTCAATGTAAATGGTTTATTGAATCTCGATCATAGTGATACACATATTCATAATATTGAAGCCAAAAGATGCAAAGTTAATAATGATAGTGCAACTTATTTGTGGCACTGCCGTTTAGGTCATATTGGTGTAAAGCGCATGAAGAAACTCCATGCTGATGGGCTTTTGGAATCACTTGATTATGAATCACTTGATGCTTGCGATCCATGCCTCATGGGCAAGATGACTAAGACTCCGTTCTCCGGAGCAATGGAGTGAGCAACTAACTTATTGGAAACAATACATACTGATGTATGCGGTCTGATGAGTGTTAAAGCTCGCGGCGGGTATCGTTATTCTCTGACCTTCACAGATGATTTTGAGTAGATATGGGTATATCTACTCAATGAAACATAAGTCTGAATCATTTGAAAAGTTCAAAGAATTTCAGAGTGAAGTAGAAAATCATCGTAACAAGAAAAATAAAGTTTCTATGATCTAATCGCGGAGACGAATATTTGAGTTATGAGTTTGGTCTTCATTTAAAACAATGTGGAATAGTTTCACAACTCACGCCACCTGGAACACCACAGGGTAATGGTGTGTCGGAACGTCATAACCGTACTTTATTGGATATGGTGCGATCTATGATGTCTCTTACCAATTTACCACTATCGTTTTGGGGTTATGCATTAGAGATAGCTACATTCAAGATAAATAGGGCACCGTCTAATTCGTTGAGACAACACCATATGAACTATGGTTTGGGTAGAAACCTAAGCTGTCGTTTCTTAAAGGTTGGGGTTGCGATGCTTATGTGAAAAAGTTTCAACCTGATAAGCTTGAACCCAAATCGGAGAAGTGCGTCTTCATAGGATACCCAAAATAAAATGTTGGGTACACCTTCTATCACAGATCCGAAGGCAAGATCTTTGTTGCTAAGAATGGATTCTTTCTAGAGAAGGAGTTTCTCTCGAAAGAAGTGAGTGGGAGGAAAGTAGAACTTGATGAGGTAATTGTACCTTCTCCCGAATTGGAAAGTAGTTCATCACAGAAATCTGTTCCAGTGATGCCTACACCAATTAGTGAGGAAGTTAATGATGATGATCATGAAACTTCAGATCAAGTTACTACCGAACCTTGTAGGTCAACCAGAGTATGTTCCGCACCAGAGTGGTACGGTAATCCTGTTCTAGAAGTCATGTTACTAGACCATGACGAACCTACGAACTATGATGAAGCGACGATGAGCCCAGATTCCGACAGATGGATTGAGGCCATGATATCTGAGATAGGATCCATGTATGAAAAACAAAGTGTGGACTTTGATGGATTTGCCCGATGATCGGCAAGCCATAGAAAATAAATGGATCTTCAAGAGGAAGACGGACGCTGATAGTAGTGTTACTATCTACAAAGCTCGAATTGTTGGAAAGGGTTTTCAACAAGTTCAAGGTGTTGACTATGATGAGATTTTCTCACTCGTAGCGATGCTTAAGTCTGTCCAAATCATGTTAGCAATTGCCGCATTTTATGAAATCTGGCAAATGGATAAAAAAATACATTCCTTAATGGATTTATTAAAGAAGAGTTGTATATGATGCAACCAGAAGGTTTTGTCAATCCTAAAGGTGCTAACAAAATGTGCAAGCTCGAGCGATCCATCTATGGACTGGTGCAGGCATCTTGGAGTTGGAATATACGCTTTGATAAGTTGATCAAAGCATATAGTTTTATACAGACTTGTGGTGAAGCCTGTATTTACAAGAAAGTGAGTGGGAGCACTACAATATTTCTGATAAGTATATGTGAATGACATATTGTCGATCGGAAATGATGTAGGATTTTCTGGAAAGCATAAAGGAGTGTTTGAAAGGAGTTTTTCAAAGGAAGACCTCGGTGAAGCTGCTTACATATTGAGCATCAAGATCTATAGAGATAGATCAAGACGCTTGATAAGTTTTTTCAATGAGTACATACCTTGACAAGTTTTTTGAAGTATTTCAAAATGGAACAGTCAAAGAAAGAGTTCTTGCCTGTGTTGCAAGGTGTAAAGTTGATTAAGACTCAAAACAGGACCACGACAGAACATAGAGAGAGAATGAAAGTCATTCCCTATGCCTCAGCCATAGGTTCTATAAAGTAGGCCATGCTGTGTACCAGATCTATTGTATACCCTACACTGAGTTTGGCAAGGGAGTACAATAGTGATCTAGGAGTAGATCACTGGACAGCGTTCAAAATTATCCTTAGTGGAATAAGGATATGTTTCTCGATTATGGAGGTGACAAAAGGTTCATCGTAAAGGGTTACGTCGATGCAAGTTTTGACACTGATCTAGATGACTCTAAGTCTCAATCTGGATATCTTCTGAAAGTGGGAGCAATTAGCTAGAGTAGCTCCGTGCAGACAATTGTTGACATAGAAATTTGCAAAATACATATGAATCTGAATATGGCAGACCCGTTGACTAAACTTCTCTCACAAGCAAAACATGATCACACCCGAGTACTCTTTGGGTGTTAATCACATGGCGATGTGAACTAAGATTACCGACTCTAGTAAACCCTTTGAGTGTTGGTCACATGGCGATGTGAACTATGGGTGTTAATCACATGGTGATGTGAACTATTGGTGTTGAATCACATGGCGATGTGAACTAGATTATTGACTCTAGTGCAAGTGGGAGACTGAAGGAAATATGCCCTAGAGGCAATAATAAAGTTATTATTTATTTCCTTATTTCATGATAAATGTTTATTATTCATGCTAGAATTGTATTAACCGGAAACTTAGTACATGTGTGAAAACATAGACAAAAAAAGTGTCCCTAGTATGCCTCTACTTGACTAGCTCGTTTATCAAAGATGGTTATGTTTCCTAACCATAGACATGTGTTGTCATTTGATGAACGGGATCACATCTTTAGGAGAATGATGTGATGGACAAGACCCATTCGTTAGCTTAGCATTAGTATTGTTACAGTTTGATTGCTACTCCTTTCTTCATGACTTATACATGTTCCTCAGACTATGAGATTATGCAACTCCCGAATACCGTAGGAACACCTTGTGTGCTATCAAACGTCACAACATAACTGGGTGATTATAAAGATGCTCTACAGGTGTCTCCGATGGTGTTTGTTGAGTTGGCATAGATCGAGATTAGGATTTGTCACTCTGTGTATCGAAGAGGTATCTCTGGGCCCTCTTGGTAATGCACATCACTATAAGCCTTGCAAGCATTGTGACTAATGAGTTAGTTGCGGGATGATGCATTACGGAACGAGTAAAGAGACTTTCCAGTAACGAGATTGAACTAAGTATGAGGACACCGACGATCGAATCTCGGGCAAGTAACATACCAATGACAAAGGGAACAACGTATGTTGTTATGCGGTTTGACCGATAAAGATCTTCGTAGAATATGTAGGAGCCAATATTAGCATCCAGGTTCCGCTATTGGTTATTGACCAGAGATGTGTCTCGGTCATGTCTACATAGTTCTCGAACCCGTAGGGTCCGCACGCTTAATGTTCGATGACGATTTGTATTATGAGTTATGTGATTTGATGACCGAAGTTTGTTCCAAGTCCCGGATGAGATCGGGGACATGATGAGGAGTCTCGAAATGGTCGATAGGTAAAGATCGATATATTGGAAGGCTATATTCAGACATCAGAAAGGTTCCGAGTGATTCGGGTATTTTTCGGAGTACCGGAGAGTTACGGGAATTCGCTAGGAGAAGTATTGGGCCTTATTGGGCCATACGGGAATAGAGGAGGCAGGCCAAAGGGAAGGAGGCGTGCGCCCCCCCATGGGTCCGAATTGGACTAGGGGAAAGGGGGCGCCCCCCCTTGCCCTTTCCTACTCCCTCTCTCTTTCCCTCTTTCTTCTCTCCTACTCCGGAAGGGAAAAGGGGAATCCTACTAGGACTTGGGAGTCCTAGTAGGACTCCTCACACTTGGCGCGCCCCCTCTAGGGCCGGCCTCCTCCTCCTCCCTCCTTTATATACGTGGGCAGGGGACACCCCAAAGGCACAACAGGCAATCTCTTAGCCGTGTGCGGTGCCCCCTCCATAGTTACACACCTCGGTCATATCGTCGTAGTGCTTAGGCGAAGCCCTGCGCCGGTAGCTTCATCATCACCGTCATCACACCGCCGTGCTGACGAAGCTCTCCCTCGACACTCTGCTGGACTGTGAGTTCGTGGGTCGTCACCGAGCCGAACGTGTGCAGATCGTAGAGGTGCCGTACTTTCGGTGCTAGGATTGGTCGATCGTGAAGACGTACGACTACATCAACCGCGTTGTCATAACGCTTCCGCTTACGGTCTACGAGGGTACATGGACTACACTCTCCCCTCTCGTTGCTATGCATCACCATGATCTTGCGTGTGCGTAGGATTTTTTTTGAAATTACTACATTCCCCAACAACCGGAGCGTCGTACCGGGCCCTCATACACATCATACGGTGTAGTGGCATGTCTGAAAAGGCGGCACGCATCTCCGGGGTGTGGCCACCCTCACGGACGGCGCTGCCGCCGGCACCTGGATGGGGGAAACGGCTGCGCCGGGTCTACACGGAGGGGATCTTGCTTTGCGTTTGGCCCGGACGTTGCTCCCAAGTGTTCCTATGGGCTGACCTAACATAACCGGGGGGAGAGGTCCACTGGTCAAAGCCCGTCCGTGGAAAGTCAAAGGGCTAGATCTCCTGGTCAAATGCTACAGGGTTAGGCGGGGCGGGGGC